>NC_057420.1:2271412-2299799 GCF_019320065.1 Cervus canadensis
CTGGGGTTCTTCATTTCTTCCTTCTCTAATTGCTTTAGGTGTAGAGTTAGGTTATTTATTTGGTTTTTTTCTTGTTTCTTGATGTAAGCCTGTAATGCTATGAACCTTCCCCTTAGCACTGCTTTTACAGTGTCCATAGGTTTTGGGTTGTTGTGTTTTCATTTTCATTCATTTCTATGCATATTTTGATTTCTTTTTTGATTTCTTCTATGATTTGTTGGTTATTCAGAAGCGTGTTATTTAGCCTCCATGTGTTTGAATTTTTAACAATTTTTTTTCCTGTAATTGAGATCTAATCTTACTGCACTGTGGTCAGAAAAGATGACTGGAATGATTTCAATTTTTTTGAATTTTCCAAGACCAGATTTATGGCCCAGGATGTGATCTATTCTGGAGAAGGTTCCGTGTGCACTTGAGAAAAAGGTGAAGTTGATTGTTTGGGGGTGAAATGTCCTATAGATATCAATTAGGTCTAGCTGGTCCATTGTGTCATTTAAAGTTTGTGTTTCCTTGTTAATTTTCTGTTTAGTTGATCTATCCATGGGTGTGAGTGGGGTATTAAAGTCTCCCACTATTATTGTGTTACTATTAATTTCCTCTTTCATACTCATTAGTGTTTGCCGTACATATTGCGGTGCTCCTATGTTGGGTGCATATATATTTATAATTATTAATATCTTCTTCTTGGAATTGATCCTTTGATCATTTATGTTAGTGACCTTCTTTGTCTCCTTTACAATCCTTTAATTTGAAAGTCTATTTTATCTTGATATGAGTTTGCGACTCCTGCTTTCTCTTTTGGTCCCCGTTTGGTGAAATATTTTTCTTGCAGCTTCACTTTCAGTCTGTATGTGTCCGTTGTTTTGAGGTGGGTCTCTTGTAGACAGCATATATAGGGGTCTTGTTTTTGTATCCATTCAGCCAGTCTTTGTCTTTTGGTTGGGGCATTCAATCCATTTACATTTAAGGTAATTATTGATAGGTATGGTCCCGTTGCCATTTACTTTGTTGTTTTGGGTTCACGTTTATACAACCTTTCTGTGTTTCCTGTCTAGAGAAGATCCTTTAGCATTTGTTGAAGAGCTGGTTTGGTGTTGCTGAATTCTCTCAGCTTTTGCTTGTCCCTGTAAAGCTTTTGGAATTCCTCCTTCATATCTGAATGAGATCCTTGCTGGTTACAGTAATCTAGGTTGTAGGTTATTCTCTTTCATTACTTTCAGTACGTCCTGCCATTCCCTTCTGGCCTGGAGGGTTTCTATTGATAGATCAGCTGTTATCTTTATGGGAATCCCTTTGTGTGTTATTTGTTGTTTTTCCCTTGCTGCTTTTAATATTTGTTCTTTGTGTTTGATCTTTGTTAGTTTGATTAATATGTGTCTTGGGGGGTTTCGCCTTGGGTTTATCCTGTTTGGGACTCTCTGGGTTTCTTGGACTTGGGTGGCTATTTCCTTCCCCATTTTAGGGAAGTTTTCAGCTATTATCTCCTCGAGTATTTTCTCATGGCCTTTCTTTTTGTCTTCTTCTTCTGGGACTCCTATGATTCAAATGTTGGGACGTTTCACATTGTCCTAGAGGTCCCTAATGTTGTCTTCATTTCTTTTGATCCTTTTTTCTTTTTTCCTCTCTGCTTCATTTATTTCCACCATTTTATCTTCTCCCTCAGTTATCCTATCTTCTGTCTCCGTTATTCTACTCTTGGTTCCCTCCAGAGTGTTTTTGATCTCATTCATTGCATTCTTCATTTTTAATTTACTCTTTTTTATTTCTTCTAGGTCTTTATTAAACATTTCTTTCATCTTTTCAATCTTTGTCTCCAGGCTAGTTATCTGTAACTCCATTTTGTTTTCAAGATTTTGGATCACTTTTATTATCATTATTCTAAATTCTTTTTCAGGTAGATTCTCTATCTCCTCCTCTTTTGTTTGACTTGGTGGGCATTTTTCATGTTCTTTTACCTGTTGGATATTTCTGTGCCTTTTCATCTTGTTTAGATTGCTGTGTCTGGAGTGGGTTTTCTGTATTCTGGAAGTCTGTGGTTCCTTTTTATTGTGGAGGATTTACCCAGTGGGTGGGGTTAGACGATTGGCTTGTCAACGTTTCCTGGTTACGGAAGTTTGCGTTGGTGTTCTGGTGCATGGAACTTGATTTCTTCTCTTTGGAGAGCAATGGAGTGCCCAGTGATGAGTTTTGAGATGGGCCTATGTGTTAGGTGTGACCTTGGGCAGCCTGTATGTTGATGTTCAGGGCTATGTTTGTGCGTTGCTGGAGAATTTGCATGGTATGTCTTGCTCTAAAACTTATTGGCTCTTGGGTGGTGGTTGGTTTCAGTGTAGGTACGGAGGCTTTTGGACGGTGACTTATTACTTAGAGTTCCATGTAGGCAGGAGTTTTCTGGTGTTCTCAGGTTTTGGGCTTAAGTCTCCTGCCTCTTGATTTCAGTTTTATTCTTCCTGTAGCCTCAGGACTTCTCCCACTATACAGCACTGATAATAAAACTTCTAGGTAAATGGCGAAAAGATTCTCCCCCATTAGGGACATCCAGAGAGGTTCACAGAGATACATGACGAAGAGGAGAGGGAAGAGGGAGATAGAGATGAGCAGGAGGAGAAAAAGGGGGACTCAAGAGGAGAGAGACAGATCTACGCAATTGTCTGTTCTCAGAGTGTTCTCCGTAGCCCAGACACCCACAAAGATTCACAGAATTGGATTGGGAAGAGAAGGGGAAAGGAGGAAATAGAGGTATTCTGAGGTAGAAAACAGAGAGTCAAGATTGGGAGAGAATAATCAACACACTCCTGAATAAAAATGGGAACTGAATATTGTATTCTTAAATGTTCACAGTTTATATCATATACTGAAAAACAAAAATTAAAATCTACAGTAGAGGTTAGACTCTTAAAAATACTATATTAAAAACAAAAACCAAAACACACACAAAAAAATTTTAGAAATATATATGAAGTTCAGTTTAAAAATAGGGCTTCTCTTCTTTTTTTTTTTTGGTAAGGTTATAGTGTATTGAAAATGAAAATTAATGCGTAGTAGAGGAGTACTAGAGGACTTTAAAAGAAATAAGAGAAAAAGAAAAATAGAAAATAGAAGAGAAAAAGGAAAAAAAGAAGAAGAACGAAAAAAAGAAAAGAAAAAAAATTTTTCCTAATTAAAAAAATTGTAAAAATCTATGAAAATGAAAGTTAAGGAGTAATGGGGGAGTAATAGAGAATTTTAAAGGAAAATAAAAGAGAAAAAAGAAAAAAGAAAATTAAAAAAAAAATTTTTTTTCTTACTTAAAAAAAAAAGTAAAAATATATCTAGGAATTTCTCTGGAGCTGTTGCAGTCAGTGTGGGTTCAGCTCAGTTTCAGATATCTCCTCATTCCAGCTTACACTTCTCGATATCTACAGGCCCCTTCCGGTGTAGTCTGGTGTTTTCTACAGGGATTTTAATCTGTTGCACCGGTCCCTTCTGAAGAGGTTCCCTTTGTTTATTTGGCTTCTGTTTGCCGGTCTCTTCAGAGCCTCATTTCCGCCCTGACACAGGCGGGCGAGGTGGACTCTTATTCAGGTAGCTAGTTCCATTGCACTGCGGGGAGGGGCTGGTGCTGCGGGGAGGGGCTGGCGCTGCTGGGAGAGGCTGGCGCTGCTTTCTCCGTCTGCACTGCTCAGGCTCCCGGCTGCTCTGTATGGAGCGCGCCCTGCACTGTGCACATCTCCAGCCCTCGGGTGTTCCACAAAAGTGCAGAACAGAAAGCTGCGCCTGCTCTTTGTGTCTTTCCCGTCAGAGCGGTCCAGGCAGCCAGGGGCTTAACGGGCGCACTTTCCCCAGGTGCGGCACGACTACTCCCTTCTGCGGTCCCATTCTCAGTTTTCGCTGGCGCCAGTCGGGTGCCTGCGCCTTCTGCCCTCCGTGTCCCCAGCCCCAGTCCCTGCCCGTGCCAGTCGGGTGCCTGCGCCCCGTGTTTCGCAGCGACCTGCTCCTCCCTCCGGCGGGGCTGGGCTGGTCCGCAGCCTGCGAGCGCTTCTCTGGCCTTTCTAGGTCCCTTTGTTCTGCGAACGGCCGGCAGTGTATTCCGGCCGGTTAATTTTCTCTCTCTCTTTTGCTCTCCCACAGTTCAAGTTGGTAAGTCACAAAAGCTCCCTCTGATTCTCCTCAGGGCTCTCAGGCCTGGACCCTACCCCAAGCAATGCCGCTTGCTCCTCTCTGTCCCACCCCCACTTGCTGGCAGCGGATGCAGGTGTCTGGGGTACTTTTCTGCTGGGAGTTGCCTTTAGGCTGGTAATCTGTGGGTTTTATTTATTGTTTCCCTCCCAGTCAGGTTGCCCTCCTAGATTCAAACACTTCCCCCAGGCCCGCCAGTGCAAGGGTTTCCCAGTGTCTGGAAACGTCCTCTAAAGACTCCCTTCCCAGGACGGATCTCCATCCTTAGCTCTTTTGTCTCACTTTTTATCTTTTATATTTTGTCCTACCTCCTTTCGAAGACAATGGGCTGCTTTTATGGGCGCCTGATGACGTCAGCTAGTGATCAGAAGTTGTTTTGTGAAGTTTGCTCTGCGTTCAGTTGTTCTTTTGATGAATTTGTAGGAGAGAAAGTGGTCTCCCCGTCCTACTCCTCTGCCATCTTGGCTCCTCCCTCGATTTCTTACTAGAGGACTTGAAAAAAAAATAAGAGAAAAAGAAAAGTAGAAAATAGAAGAGAAAAAGGAAAAAAAAAAAACAAAAAAGAAAGAAAGAAAGAAAAAAAATTTTTTTCCCTAATTAAAAAAATCGTATAAATCTATGAAAATGGAAGTTAAGGAGTAATGGGGGAAGTAATAGGGAATTTTAAAGGAAAATAAAAGAGAAAAAAATAAAAAAAAATTTTTTTTCTTCTTTCTTACTTAAAAAAAAAAAAAAAGAAGTAAAAATATATCTAGGAATTTCTCTGGAGCTGTTGCGATCAGTGTGGGTTCGGCTCAGTTTCAGATAGCTCCTTGTTCCAGCTTACACTTCTCGATATCTACAGGCCCCTTCCAGTGTAGTCAGTGTTTTCTACAGGGATTTTAATCTGTTGAACTGGTCCCTTCTGAAGCAGTTCCCTTTGTTTATTTGGCTTCTGTTTGCTGGTCTCTTCAGAGCCTCATTTCCGCCCTGACACAGGCGGGCGAGGTGGACTCTTATTCAGGTAGCTAGTTCCGTTGCACTGCGGGGAGGGGCTGGTGCTGCGGGGAGGGGCTGGCGCTGCTTTCTCCGTCTGTGCTGCTCAGGCTCCTGGCTGCTCTATATGGAGCGCGCCCCGCGCTGCACGTGTTTCCAGCCCTCGGTTGTTCCACAAAAGTGCGGAACAAAAGGCTGCACCTGCTCTTTGTGCCTTCCCCATCAGAGCGGTCCAGGCAGCCAGGGGCTTGACAGGTGCACTCTCCCTGGGTGCGGCGCACCTACTCCATTCCATGGTCCCAGTGTCAGTTTCTGCTGGTGCCAGTCAGGTGTGTGCATCTTCTGCCCTCCGTGCCCGCACCGGTCGGATGCCTGTGTCCTGTGTCTGGGCGCCTGATGACCTCAGCTAGTGATCAGAAGTTGTTTTGTGAAGTTTGCTCTGCGTTCAGTTATTCTTTTGATGAATTTGTAGGAGTGAAAGTGGTCTCCCCATCCTACTCCTCCGCCATCTTGGCTCCTCCCAACCATGGTATATTTTGAGAGCTCAGAGAACTTCCCAAATTGTTTCCTGGTATGCATATAAATAGTCATCTGTTTTGTGCTAGTTTTCCTAGCAGTTTGTAAAAAGAATGGCATCTGGTACGGAAAAGGGGTTGGCAGTTTGTTGCTGTTTTTGTTCTTGTTGTTTGTTTATTTGTTTAGTAACAAGGCAATTTGTCAATATTTTCATTTTTGCTTTATGGGGCCTGAACTATTACACTCTCTTTGATAGCAGTGAATAAACAAAATGCTATGATCGCATTCCATTAAGATTTTATTTAACCCAAACCCCTCTCCCACACACACACAAAAGACAACTCGTTGGTTTATTTGCAGGTGGAAGCTTGTACACACCATCTAGCATGTGATATCTACTGTGGCCAGGGATGGGACCCAGGTCCCCTACATTGGGTGATGGAATCTTCATCACTGGACCACCAAAGAAGTCCTAGCTGGCTGGATTTGATTCATGGGTCATAGGACTTCCCTGGTAGTTCAACTGGTAAAGAATTTCCCTGCAGTGCAGGAGACACTGGCTCAATTTCTGGGTCGGGAATCACTGCTTGAGAAGGGATAGCCTACTCACTCTGGTATTGGGCATGTTTCCTGGAAGCTCAGAGTGTAAAGTATCTGCTTGCAGTGCAGGTTCTATTCCTGGGTTTGGAAGATTCGCTGGAGTGAGGAAATGGCTACCCATTCCAGTAATTTTGCCTGAAGAACTGCATGGGCAGAGGAATGTGTCAGACTGCAGTCCATGGTGTCACAAAGAGTCAGAGTTGACTGAGAGACTAAGCACAACACACAGTTTGCAGGGCACTGGTACAGAAATTAGGTTAGTTAATTGATGGCTTAGTCAATGTTTAGCTGGATTATTACTATATGTGAAATGTTGGTATCAATACTTCCAAATTGAAAACTCTCAGCATAAAGTCATAAAATCCTTTGAAGGAGTCTGTCAGTACACTTGTATACATACTGTGCATAACTCTGAGTAGGGAATATTTTACATTCATGGGTTTATTCCTTTGGTCAGGGAACTAGATCCCATTTTTCAAAGCTAAGACCCTACTCTATGATGAAGACTAAAGATGGCACCTGCTGCAACTGAGACCCAGCACAGTGAAATATCTGTTTACACACATATGTATATATTTATACATATACACATACATACATATATATGTGTGATATATATATATATATATACAAGCAGTCTAGTAAGTCCTGAAAATGTTTACTCCAGTTACAATATGACCGCACCATTCTACTCCAAGTTGTATACCCAAGGGAAATGAGGACACATATTTACACACAAACATATGTATACAAGCGTTCATGGAGTACTGAAAGCCAAATGTATGGATATTAGATTTGGACTCTAAAGAAAGCTGCATGCTGAAGAATTGATGCTTTTGACCTGTAAATATTTTGTGCTGGAGAAGGTGTTGGAGAAAACTCTTAAGAGTCCCTTGGAGTGCAAGGGAATCCAAGCAGTCCATCCTAAAGGAACTCATTCCTGAATCTTCATTGGGAAGACTAATAGTGAAGCTGAAACTCCAATATTTGACCACCTATGTAAAGAAATGACTCACTGGGTAAAACTCTGGGGAAAGCTGGGAAAGATGGAAGTTGAGAAGAGAAGGGGATGCCAGAGGATGAGATGATCAGATGACATCACTAACTCAATGGACATGAGTATGAGTAAGCTTTGGGAGTTGATGGTGAACAGGGAGGCTTGGCATGCTGCAGTCCATGGGGTTGCAAAGAGTCAGACATGCCTGTGCAACTCAACTCGACTGGATCAATAGCCAAAGAAGAAACAATGCAAATACATATATCCCTGATGAACAGATAAATCAAATGTGGCTGATTGGTATAATGGAATATCACTCAACCATGGAAAGGAATGGAATTTCCACACAGGGGGCAACATGGATGCACCTGGTCAACACATCTTGAGTAAAAGAAGCCAGACATAAAAGGCTACATGTTGTATGTCTCTGTGTATAACAAATATCCACAGTAGGACATCCAAGACACATACATGGATTGAATGGCCCTGGAGGGCTGGAGAGTGACTGCTGACAGGCCTGAGGTTTCTTATGGGCTTTGGAAGCCTGTTTTCAACTGGGTGGTTGTTGAAGGTTGGGCCACACTGAGTATAACTAACAGTTCATTCATTCATTCATTCACTCATTCATTCATTCGTGTGTACAAGGGTGGACTGCTGTTTATTTGACTTATACTTAAATAAAGCTGCTACAGGAAAAAAAAAAGCAAAGAAATTATTAAAAGAAAGCTGTTATAGAAACCACTAGACTGCAGGACATATATATATATAATCTTTTTCTTCTGGTGTGTCTTTGTTGGTGCATGTGGGCTTTCTCCAATTGTGGTGAGCAAGGGCCCCTGTGCACTTGAGGCATGTGACATTCTCATTGCGATGGATTCTCTTGGTGTGGAGCATGGGTTGTAAGGCACACAGGTTTCAGTAGTTGTTGCACGTGGGCTCAGTAGTTGTACCCCCAGACTCTGGAGCCCAGTCTCAGTGTCTGTCATACACAGGCTTACTTGTACTGTGGCATGAGGATTCTTCCCTGACCAGGGAACTAACCCATATCTGCTGCATTGGAAAGCAGATTCTTAATCATGGTTCCCTCAGGGAAGCTCTAGGTGCAGGATTGAGGTGTCAGAAATAACTAGTCGATACTTTTAAAACACATTTTTTTTCCTTTTTTTCTTTCTTTTTTTTCTTTTGAAGGGGATGGAGATCCAGAAAGTGATGAGGTCCATCTGGATCCCTGTTTCTGGTGTATTCTCCAGTGTTTGTGGACTCTGCTGCCACTTCTGTAAAAATTAGGCCTTGCAGATACAGATCTGAGGAGGGGTATAGACCAGGGGAATGGTGCATCCCTGGTCTCCCACAGGGAATCGGGGCCCAAGCTGGATACCTTCACTCCTGGGTTGTCCTGAAGCCAGTGTGAGAACTGGTGGGCGGCACAGAGCTGTCACTGTCACGTCCTCCTCTCTGCGACCTGAGGACTGGTTTGCTCTTTTGGGTGGAACAGAGGCTCGTGGACCCTCTTTCTGAGTTGGAGGTCAAGGAAAAGAGCAACCTGCTGCTGTAGAAAAACTGTTGGCTGGAGAAGAGATTGGGCACGTCAAAGACATTTGTCAGTTTGGGTTTAGAAAAGAGGCCATCTGCCTGGTGAAGGGGTTGCATAAGATCCTGAAGCTGGTAGGGAAAATGTAAGACCTGGGTGTCAAGCCTTCTTTACACAAAGAGATGAGCAGGACAGCAAAGCTTGAGATTGTTGGCTGCCCTGTGTCAACTATGCCTGTCCCAGTATAGACGTGTGTGTGTGTGTTTTGTGTGTGGCTGGGCATATGTGTGTGAGTGTGCACACATAGGAAGAACAAGAGTGATTCATCTCTTGTCCAAAGATGAATCCAACATCACAATTTAAAAGATTATTATTATTAATATTATTAATTTTATGTTGGAGTATGGTTAACTTAGCTAAATCTTCAATCCTTTGGCCATCTGATGCAAACGGCTGACTCACTGGAAATGACCATGATGCTGGGAAAGACTGAAGGTGGGAGGAGAAGGGGACAACAGAGATTGAGATGGTTGCATGGCATCACCAACTCAATGGACATGAGTTTGAGCAAACTCTGATAGGTGGTGAAGGACTGGGAAGCCTGGCATGCTGCAGTCCATGGGATCGCAACATCAGACACAACTTGTCAGCTGAACAACAACATAGTTAACTTAATAGTTAATGTTGGGCTGGTTTCAGGTATATAGTCCTCACATTTTTCCTGGGTCGTGTCCTTGCTTCATCCACCATTTCCATAGGTTAACTCACTTTCCACAGTCTGATAAGACTGAAGGCCATCTTTTCAAAGACCCACAACTCCTGATTGACAGCTGCCAATGCCTCAAGCACCTATCCCTGCTTCCAGTGAAATCACAGGCAACAGAACATCTGCAATTTTGACCATCTTCATTCCCTCAGTGTCATTCCAGATTATGGATCCACTATCCTGAATTGTTAGTAGCCTTCCTTTCCTCTTTTTTGTCCTGGACAGGGGCACTGTGCCAAAGTCTCAGACTCCCCCGTTCTCTGCACACCTCCTGATTCCCCCTCTTTTTGCTGCATGTCTCATTTCCTCTTGCCTTCATTTTTTTGTCTGTGTGCGAGAGTCCACCACCCGCCCATACAGAAACACAACAAACACAGGCCTCACTAGAACACTCATATACAGACAGTCGTTCAAGTCATACAAAAAAAATACAAAAAAATAAAAAATAAAAAAAATAAACAAAGAACACAACTGTTTTACTAGCTGAAGGAACACTAGTTCTTACGCAATGCAGAGATTACCCTGCCTCCTCCAGAAATATACCCGTTTGCTTTTTCCCCGTGAAATATAGACGTTACACCTTGCCTGAGAGAACATTTTCACCCAGATACAGGAGATACAGATAATTCCATACTTTCAGGCAGAAAAACATCTGTCTTGATGTATGTAACAGAATGACATATACATCCATATTTCATGAAGACACAATGGTGCCCTGATTTCCCCTCATGTAATAGAGATATATCCTGTTCTATATTGTTTATCTGTGCCTTAGGGCAACCAATAGCAAATGGTCATATATGAAATGTGGTGAATTCTGAGTTTCAGGTAAGGGAATCCCTGCCCAAATTTTCACATTGGACGTTTAGGGAATTTCACATTACCTGGAAGTAAATCAGCCTCTAGATTTCTGTAGCACAAAATACAACAACTCAGCATATCTTGATGTCAAGTCAGCACCAACATGTTCATAGGTAAAATGCTAAGAATTCACTACTTCATTGATTAAACTTGGCACCCTATTTTCCTGAGTGAGCTATATAGTTTTCAGATTTCTATGGATAAATTCATTGCTCAGTCTCTCATATCTGAATGATATGGAATTGAGATGTCAGTGTGGATAGAATTTCTTATGTGTTGTATGGAAGATCCAATGCTTCATGTGTGAAAATGTGAGCAGAGAGGTTTATATGTGACCTATAGAGTATTTTCTGTTCATGTAGAAAATGAGTGGCCAGAGTTCAAATGTGAAATGTAGACGATGCCTACATGGCATGAGAAAATTGGCACTGGCATCATACATGGAATCCAGAGTAAAATGGAATTCAATACTTTCCGTAGCATTATCTGGGTCGATTTTGCTATACATGAAACATGAAAATATCACATAGGAAAATCTGTTTCCACTGGTCTCTATGGCTATTCTTGCATATTACATCTTTTCTTCAGAAAACCATCATACGGATTTTCTCATGTGAAATATCCAGAATTTCAAAATGCATGCAGAAAAAATATATCCTCATATTCTCAGCTGTACAGTACACATCATTCCGTATTTCTTAGGACAATTAGTTCTATGATTTCCAAGTATGAAACACGGAGAATTCCATACTTCACATTGGAAAATCTCTGCCTAGAAAACCCTTGCTAATGCTTGCATATGGGACACATTGAGAATTTGAGCATTCCCCATGACTTCATGGCAAATGGATGGGGAAGCAGTGGTAACAGTGGCAGACTATCCTTTGGGCGACTGCAAAATTCAGTGTAGTTGGTGGCTGCCGCCAGGATATTAAAAGACGCTGGCTCCTCGGCAGAGAAGTTATGAGCAACCTAGACAGAGGGTGAAAGAGCAGGGGCAATACGTTTCCAGGAAATGTCCATCTTGTGAAAACTGTGTCCCCGGGAGTCATGTGCGGATATGAGAGTTGACTTGAAAGGAAGCTGAGCATGGAAGAACGTTGATGCTTTTGAACTTTCCTGTTGGAGAAGACCATTGAGGGTACATGGGACAGTGAGGAGATCCAAGTGGTCCATACTAAAGGAAATCAGTCCTTTAGTCCTGCCTTTAGGCAGGAAGAGAAGGAGACAACAGAAGATGAGATGGCTGGAGGGCATCACCGACTCGATGGGCATGAGTTTGAGTAGACTTCGGGAGATGGATAGGGAGGCCTGAGGTGCTGTGATTCATGGGATCGCTAAGAGTTGGACATGACTGGGTGACTGAACTGAACTGAACTGACGCACCAAGAAAGAATATTTCAAAAACACCCAGCAAGAAGCAACAAGTATCTTACAAGGGAAAACCCATATACTTAACAGCTCTTCTTTCAGCAGAAATTCTGCAGGCCCAAGGGGATTGGCAGAATATATTTAAAGTACCAGAAGGGAAAAAAAAAATCTACCACCAAGATTACTGTACACAGCAAGTATCTCATTCATAATTGATGGAGAAATCGAAAGCTGTTCAGACAAGCAAGGGTTAAGACAAGTCAGTTCCACTAAAGCAGCTTTACAGCAAATGTGAAAGGTACTGATATAGTCAAGACATACAAGAGAAGGAAAATCAACTCCAAACAGTTAAGAAAAGGACACTTTATATATCTCAATAATTAGCTTAAATACAAAGTGATTAAATGTTCTGACCAAAAGACACTGACTGACTGAATGGCTACAAAACAAGACCCATATAAATACTGTCTACAAGAAACATACTTCAGACATAAACACACATACATTCTAAAAGTGAGAGGATGCAGAAAGATATTCCATTCAAATGCAAAGCCAAAGAAAGCTGGAGTAGTTATTCTTATATCTGGCAAAATAGACCTGAATCTAAAGAAGATTGCAAGAGATAAACGAGGACACTACATCATGATCAAGGGATCAATCATAGATGAAGATATAACAATTGTAAATAATTATGCACCCAACAAAGTAGCACCTCAGTATATGAGACAAACACTAACAGACATAAAAAGAAGAACTGGTACTAACACAATCATAGTAGCAGACTATAAAACCCCACTCAGATGAATGGGCAGATCATCAACACTGAAAATTTAGGAAAGGAATGTGTGTCTCAAATGATACATTAGATGAGATGTATCTCAGTGATACCTTCAGGACATTTCCTCCAAATGCAGAAGAATGCACCTTTTTCTCAACTGCACATGGAGTATTCTCCAGGATGGAACACACCTTGGCCATAAATGAAACCTCTGTAAATTTCAGAAAACTGAAATCCTATCAAGCATCTTCTCAGACCACAATACGATGAAACTAGATATCAATTATAAGGAAAACATTGTAAGGAACACAAACATATGAAGATTAAAAGACACATGTCTAAATAAACAACAGGTTACTGAGGACATCAAAAGGGAAGTGAAAATGTCCTTGAAACAAATGACAATGAAAATAAAATATCTCGTAACATATGGTATCCATCAAAAGCATCTTTAAGATGACATTTAGAGCAACACAAACCTACCTCAAGAAACGAAAATAAGGTTTTGAATAAACAAGCTACCTTGGCACCTAAAACAACTGGATAAAGCACAAGAACACCAACAACAAAGAGAAAATAATAATAATAATAAAAATACTAGTTTAGTAAAAGGAAATAAATCATAAAGATGTGGACAGAATAAAAGTAAAAGATATAAAAGAAACAATTGTAAAGATTAATAACATAAAAAATTGGTGTTTTGAGTAGATAAACACATTTCACAAACCTTTAGCTAGTGTCACCAAGATGAAAAGAGAGAAGAAAAAAATCAGCAAATTAGAAATGAAAAAGAAGTTACAACAGACATTGCAGAAATACAAAGAATTACAGGAGACTGATATGAACAACCCTATGGCAACAAAATGGATAACCTGGAGGGAATGGAGAGATGCTCAGCTCAGTTCAGTTCAGCTCAGTTCAGTCGCTCAGTCGTGTCCAACTCTTTGCAATCCCATGAATCTCAGCACGCCAGGCATCCCTGTCCATCACCAACTCCTGGAATTTACTCAGACTCATGCCCACTGAGTCTGTGATGCCATCCAGCCACCTCATCCTCTGTCATCCCCTTCTCCTCCTGTCCCCACTCCCTCCCAGCATCACGGTCTTTTCCAGTGAGTCAAATCTTCTCATGAGGGGGCCAAAGTGTTGGAGTTTCAGCCTCATCATCAGTCCTTCCAATGAAAACTGATCTCCTTTAGGATAGACTGTTGGATCCCTCTGCAGTCCAAGGTTCTCTCAAGAGTCTTCTCCAACACCATAGTTCAAAAGCATGCATTTTTTGGTGCTCAGCTTTCTTCACAGTCCAACACTCACATCCATACATGAACACTGGGGAAAGCCATAGCCTTAACCATATGGACCTTTCTTGACCAAGTCATATCTCTGCTTTTTTATATGCTATCTAGGTTGGTCATAACTTTCCTTCCAAGGAGCAAGCGTCTTTTAATATCATGGCTGAAATACCTTCGGCAGTGATTTTGGAGCCCCCCAAAAGGAGAGATGATAGAAAAGCTCAATCTTCTGACTGAACAAGGAAGAAAGAGAAATTACAAAGAAGCCAATTAAAAGCTCTAAATCACAGCTGTGATGAAAAATTTCCCAAAAGTCAAAAGCCTAAGAGTAGATAAATTCACAGGTGAGTTGTATCAAACATTTAAAGATAATATATTTCTAATCCATTGGAAATTCTTTCAAGACATTGCAGAGGAAAGAACAATTCCAAACTAATTCCCCACAGCCAACATTACCCTGATGCCAAAGCCAGACAAAGAAAACAGCAACCAATATCTCTGATGAACATAAAGGACAAAACCCTCAACAAAATTTTAGCAAACAGAACTCAAAAACACATCAAAAACACATACACCATGATCATGTTGGGTTAATTCTAGGGATGCTAAAATTCTTCAATATATACAGATCAATCAATATGATAGTTGATATTTACCAAATGAAAGGCAAAAACTGTATGATACCCGAAATAAAGGCAGAAAATAAAAAACATTACATTTACATATGTAAAATATTATATTAAAATGAAAGCTTAAAAGAACTAAACAAAAAATGGGAATAAAAAATCAAAAAGCTGAAATGACTGAATTATCCATCAACAGGTGATGCAACAAATAAATCATGCCAGGAAATATTATTCTGCCATCAAATGTACATTGTTCTTATACAAGCTATAACATGTTATAGTTCTGAAATGATCATGCTTCTTAAAAGAAGCCAGGAACAAAATCCTGCAATAAATAAATCATGCCAGGAAATATTATTCTGCCATCAAAAGTACATTGTTCTTATACAAGTTATAACATGTTATAGTTCTGAAATGATTATGCTTCTTAAAAGAAGCCAGGAACAAAATCCTGCACACTGCATTAATCAGTACATATGAATGAATATGTCCCATATTAGGTAGGTCTCTAAAGGTAGACAAGAAAGGAGCAGATGCCAAGGTACAGAGGAAGTGGTAAATGTCTGCCAATTGGGATGTATTTCGCTGGAGTGATGAAAATATTCCAGAATGCAGCACTGGTTATGGTTATGCAAACTATGAAGAAATTACAAATCAATTCATTATACAGTTAAACTGGAAAAAATGCATGGTACAGGAATGACATGTATATATATATATAATTTATTGAACTGACTTCTATGTCCAAGAATATTATCCTTCAAAAATAGAGAAATAGGTATTCGTTTATGAACACAAAATTTGGGAATTTATTTTGAGCAGATATCTGGTTTATTAGAAAGGCTAAAAGGAATTGTTTACATAAGGTAAGATGATACTGAAGAGAAACTGAGTTAAGACGGTCATATTGAAGTTAGCCACAAAATAAGAAAATTCCGTACAGCAATTATCCTTCAATGAAAAAATAAATTACAAAATAAAGAAAGGTAAATTGCAATGAAAGATTTTTCATATTATTAGTTGGTAAATATAAATGTTTGGTCTTCTCCATCTTTTCTTTTCACCGTAACTATTTTGATGCTTTCTAGCAAACAGCATTGCTGACCCACCCCATGACACAGCACTCCAGCTAACTTCCCAGCCCAGCACTCACATGCAGAAAAACCACATCCTCTTCCTCTTCTCCCATGGGAAGTGTATCTTAGGGGCTCAGTCTGGACACAGTCTGCCCCATACTTTCTACCTCACTGGACCTACTAGTCCCCTCTCCAACTGCACAGGAACCTTCCTCTCTCTTCAAAAACTTGTCCTTTCTCTCTCCTTTCTGCCCAAAGCAGAAAGCTCAGAGACACACATAATTTCACATCCGGTTGATTTCATTAAAATGTTGTTATTAATGTATGCTGTTGGTAGAAGATTCAATGTCTTTTCTGTTGGCCACTTTTCAGCAGTGAGACCCTCGAAGAATTCTGAGGTCTCTAACCATGTTCTGAAGTCACTGGCTACACATTTGTCCAGCAGGAATGGCAGGGGTCTCCAGGATCTGTGGGACCTCTTCCAGTTTGTTCTGATTCAGCTCTTCATTCACCATGGAATGCTGGCTACAGAGCTTTGTGCCTCTGATGTTCTTAATATTCACTGAGGTGGGAGATTTTTGAGAAGCTTTCTTGGTCGGCTTTGATTGAATGTGCTTATTTACCCTCACACTTACTCTGGTGACCTGGAGTAAACAAGAGAAGGAGGAATGAATGACATTAGTTTGGGGAAGAGGGTAGTTATGGTTGGAAATGATGGCTTCAGCAGAGGGAGTGTGACCAAGAGGGGGCATGCATGTGCAAGACAAGGAAAGGGGAGTGTGTCTATGGGGCGGTGTCAATGGGCAAGTTGAGTGTGGGTGGGTTCACTCACCTTGACACTTCTTTTGGACCTCAGTTGACAGGAGTTCTTCTTCTTTTCATCCTGGATAAGGACTCAGCTGTTTCCTACTTGTGCTAGAGGTTTTTGGCTTCCCAGTCACCTGAGTCATTTAGTCTTGCGTGTGTGAGTCTGTGTGTTTGTGTGTGAGTGCGTGTGTGTTAAGAAATAGGTTTTATTTAACCAGTTTTCACAGGTGAATATTTATTCTATAAAAACTTTACATATTGTATAATTTATATATAGTTCCAACTGTGAAACAAAAAATGTAGGTCCCACAGATGGAAAAATACTGCACCAACCAATCCAAGTAAAGGCAGATTTTCACTCTGCAAGCTCTCAGCAAAGCTGTGAGGTGGTCAGTTCTGAGAATGTAGAAAACTGTCCAAGTGAGACAGTTTGATTTTGTTAATGACAGAGTGATTTTATTTCACTCTCCACATTCCATATGATTGCAAGGTGTGACCAGGGGACAAGCTTTCTGGAATAGTCCCCTCCCCTGGCAGGAATGTGCACATCTGTTGACACAGGGCACTCTCAGACAACATCCTGTATGTGGTATATTGTGCAGATGTGAAAGCTGAGACCAAGAACATGAAACGTCAATATAATAAAGTAGTTTTCTTAAAAAGGATTTTATGCATTTGATAGTGTGCCAAAAGAATTTTAAGTTATTATATAATATATGTTCTTAGTAAACCTAAGATTTACACTTTAGAAGCAAAAAATACTTTTTATTTTTGGTGTAATACATTGATCATATCTGCAAATAGAAAACCAAAACTCTATATAAAGTAGTAGTTCTCACCCAACATAAAAAATCACTCATGTAGTTATTTTTCAAAAGGGTCAGAAAAACTAATTATAAACCTGCTAAGTTAAACTTACAACTTAAGATAGCATACTGAAGCTAGTCAGTGATTCACTAATACTGCAAAACAAGTTTTCCCCTAGAGAGAGTGGTTTCTTCCTGTTAACTGTGCAAGAATCAAACATTTAAAAAGAGGGAACAATCAACTGATATCTCAGCATGGATTCCAGGTTTATTTTATTTCGGCATGGATCCAAGGTTTATTTTATTTCGGGGGTATGTCCATCAATCAGTGGGTGTTTAACCAGAAGTACTCATCCTAAAAGATAAGTCTTCCATTTGATTTAGAATTTTTGATCACTGAGGCTTTGGACCTCTTAGAGATAAGGCCACATCTCAGGTCTTTCCATATTTTGATTTGGGGTGGGGATGGCGAGGCTGGCTAACACCTCTTTCTCAGTTTCCAGAAGGAAAAAAAACAAGGGAAAACAAACATTCTTTCAGACTTTCCTGGCACTGGAACCAAGAAAACACTTTTTTTTTTTTTTTTTAGACAGTACTAGCTGAAGATACAAAAATTAGAGCCTCAAGGAGCATCCCAGAGCTCACCATTATCCTTTTCCACTTGTGTATTAAGCATAAAATAATGACATTTGGACAAAGGAGTTATACAGTTATTTATTTTGAAGTTACAGGACTTCAAAACTCCTTGGCAATAAATAGCTTGGCTGTCTCAAGTCCTGCTTGCCAATGGCAGTTCCAGGCAAGCCTGGCCTGCGCTGTGAGGTCCGAAGCGGTGCAGTCCGGTGAGGTCAGGCGGCCTGGCCATCAGAACTCGTCGATCTTCCTCTGAAGGTACTTGAGCATGGAGTCCATGCCCTGCTACAAGCCCCAGATCTTCTTCAGCACCTCACACTCCCGCTCGTTAGCCTGCTTCAGCTCCAAACTCATGTTGCAGTGCACAAGGGAATTGGATTCCTCCAGCAGGACGGGGTTGGAAGAGGTGAGCTCCTTGATGCGGTCCATGACGTCTTGGATGAAAGTCCCAGGCCAGAACACCCAGGAGACCAGCCCTTTGCCGCTCACCTCCTGTGCCTTTAGCTTCAACCCACAGAGCAGCATTTCATTGGCAGATGCTCCTCCCATAACCTTGGGGAACATGACTGTGGAACAGCCGTCTGGGCTCTGTCCGAAGGTGGTATAGGGAGTTTGGAACCACGCCTTTTCGTTGGCCCAGACCAGGTCACAAAGTGGCAGGATGGATGCTCCTAGCCAAATGGCAGGGCCTATTACGGCTACAATAATAGGCTTCGTGAAGTGGATGAAGGTGTTCACGAAGCTTCTGATGGCCTCTGCCATCCTGGCACTCTCCCTCTTGTGGTCGTCTGTCAGGTGCCTGATGAAGTAAATGAAGTCCAGGCCGCAGCAGAAGACGCTGCCCACGGCGCTGAGAAGCACCAGCTTGCTACAGTCGGGCCGGCCGTGCTCAGCGGGCTCTGCAGCTCCTTCATGACCTCCGGGTTCAGCGAGTTGTTCTCGGACGACTTGGTGGGCAGCAGGATGTGAGTGAAGCCGTCCTGCTCCCAGACCATTATGTCTCGGTACCTGGAGGCGTTCTCCGTCTGCCGCACGTGCAAGCGTAGCAGCTTGACAAAGAACTGGTCTCTCCTGTCCTCAATGAACTTCCCCTTCCCGGCCGTTACGCCCGTGACTGACATTTACAGGGAGGTCATCCTGTTAGCCATCAGGGCGTCCATGAACCGGGAAGTGCTTTTCCTGTTCACGGCCAGCCCCGTTGTCGTGGCCGCTGATGCGGGGCCAATACCTGCTGCAGCAGCAGGTGTATCCGCGTCCACCTCCCCATCCACGCCCCCACCACCACCGGGCCCAGAAGGGCCCCTACCTGGCTTCTCAGCCTCAGCCTCCGTGGCTACTCTGTCCTCCAGCCCCTGCTCCAAGGGGTCCAGCTCCTCGGGGCTCTCTTCCTGAAAGCCATGCACTTCGGGGCTGCCCATGATGGGGCTCTTGGGCAGGAGGATCCTGATGTCAGACTGGGCCAGGTCCGTGTTCTTGCCTGGGGCTGTTAATGAACTTCTGGCTGGCTGTAACCAGCAGGCTGCTCTTGGCCTCCTGCTCCTTGCCCATCACTAGGGCCTTGGGGGCAGCCTTGGAGAAGCTGCTGTTAGTGGATCTGGAGATCCGCTTCTGGCCATTGTTCGCAGAGGCCTGGTTGGCTCTGGAGAAGGTGCCCTCCTTTTGCTTCTCACTGTAGGGCAGCGGTTGAAGTCATGGATGCACTCCTCGAAATTCACCAGGTGCTGCTCTGGCTGCCAGGTATTGTCCTGGCTGTTGTAGCCTTTCCACCTAACTAAATACTCTATCTTGCCTTTGTTGTTTTTCCTCTTATTGAGGATCCTTTCAACCTTGTACAGATCGTCAGAGGCCATGGTGCACGGCACAGGGCAGGGCCACCTGGGCCATCTTATTCATTTTGAAGACTCCCAGTGGTCTGCTCCAGAGCCACTGAGCATGCCTATACATATGGGGCCACACCCTTTTGATTATGATGTCAGTCACTTCCCCAGGGAATGGCAGCCCTGCCCGAGCCTTGACATCACAAAGCCTCATCCTGAATATTTTGAGGTTGGATGGGGAGCAGCTCAGATGATTTGGTGGGAGAAATGAGGCATTTTTATGATCATAAAAAGCCCTCCAATCTCATCTGCATTCCTCATTTCTCCATGTCAACACAGACTAGTCACATGGCAGGGAGAGTGTGTCATCTCCAAATCAAGCCTCACAGCCGGTTTTCAGCCTTTCATTTAATTCTGTCTCCCATTCCATTACTATCTACTTTTAGTTATCTTGCCCCAATCCCCTCCATGATAACTAGGCTGTGGAAATGTGAATGATTTCACTTTCCTCCTACAACTGGTGTTAATTCACCTTGAAGACCATTCAATTCTGGGCAAATTATGAGAAACCTTTTCCATCCCACCTCCTTTTCTCAGTCTTCATCTAGCTCTCCTCAGTTTTCTAGTCTCCAGTGTGAAAACCCTGTCCTCAAGCTGTGAGAATGCACTGAATACATCCACTTACTCTTGAATACATCCACTTGCTCTTGCTCCACTTGGCACTGTCTTGTTTCAACTCGGGGACTAATGGTCACCTCCCTAGGTGTAATAGCCAGGCTTCATTTTAACATGGTATTGCGGATGAGGCAGATAAATGCATGTTTTGGGTTGTGCTGGATGACCCCAAGAAGGAAATTAACAACTGTGGCTGATTAGTACTCCCAGGAAGGAAGGGGTGGAGCTTGCCCAGTGGTGTGTGAGCCTTGTGTGCAAAGGTCTTCTCAACATGCACCCTCACAAATTTCTTATCCTGTTTTCCTGCCAGAACCTCCTTTGTGTTTTACCGCACAATTGAGACCATGGTGGAATTCATTTCCATGAAGAGCTACCACAAGCTTCCAGCTTCTTGGAGGAAACACTGAGTAATCATGCCTACCCATCTAGGTCCTAAGTTCTCTCTTTGAGGTTGTTGGCTCTGGAGGATAGGGGAATGAGTTGTGTGCTTCACCACAGTCCCTGTGTGCCTAATCGACTAGCAGGTTCAGCCAACCTGAGATGTCCCCCTAGGAAACAGTCTTTATTGACTTTGTGGGATTTCCATTGGTTTCCATGAAGTGCTCTCTTCCTGGTGTCCGCTGGTTGCTTACTCACCTAGGAAACACATGATTGTTCATAGCAGTCTTATTTTGAATAATCAAAATTTGAGAGGCGGAGCTGGTGGAGGTGGAGGTGTACTAGGAGTGCATCTCTGTCCAAGAGTCCATCAGGAATACACCTTCACACAAGGCCTTGAAGAACCACAGCTGAGAGCAGACAGGACTGCCTGAACCAAGGAAATAATATATGGAACCACAAAAAATCAGTATGATGAAGGAACTAGGGGGGAAACATGAGTGTTAGTGGGACTGGACCTGCTCTCAGGGGGAGGAGTCCTGAAGTAGGTGTCCGATCTCCACATGGGAGCAACTGTCTGGATCAGAGGAGAAACACTTCAGGCTGAGAGTCAAACAGCTGATCTGTGGCAGCCTAAATGGAATGAGAATGAGACAGTCCTTTTCACAGCCATTCACACCCCAGAGAGGTACACAGGTCCTGTAGATAGTGAAGCAGGTAGCAGATGGTTCATAGAGATTGTGGAGAAATCCCTGGCCATGGTCTGCTGTCTACTGGTTAGAGACAAATTGAGGGAGTGTTCAAATGAGGAGATTGTGTAGGAAAGCTGTGGAGGTAAGCCAGGAGCCATGCAAGGAAGGTGACACCACTGAGTCATGTATAGGGGGTGGAGCCATCACCCTAGCCTCTCGCTCCCCACATGCCTTCATCACAACTGAAAAATATAGAGGCTGGCTCATCAAGGACTTGAATCAGTGAACTAGGAGCACCCAGGGTGCTCCTTTAAGTCACTGATGATCCAAACTACAGTATAGGGTCCCAGCCTGGGGCACCACCCTCTATTTGCCTGGCACACTCAATGACAGAGAAGGACCCCAGGCAAGAGAACTCTCGAGGTGCCTGAATGCATGGAACTATGGAGAAATACTAGCCAAAGTGGCCTTCTGATTGCTAACTACAATAGGCTCAAAGAAAGATCCTGATACGGCCATAATCCCTTCAGTGGAGGCAGTCCAAGTCCCTGGACACTTGGCACTGCCAGGGTCCCTGAAAGCCAAGCATCTGTGTCATCTTCATGCTCAACTCTCACTCGGGCAGAGCTGCCACTGCTAAAACCTCTTGCATCTTTGCTCTCAGGGTCTCTTTGGTAGTGTCAGACACTTTTTTACCCTGTAGACTGTGACAGGACTCTCTATCTGGGAGGGGGCTCTCCATGCAAGAATACTGGAGCGTGTTGGCCAATACCGATCGCCATACCCTTCTAGAGCACTATATTACCTGCTGTCCTAATCACCAAACCCCTGAGTGGCTGACCATGTGAGAACCCCTGTGACCCAAGCAGCCACACCACCTCTACACCTGGCCCTCACGTGGACAAACACAAGGCCTCTAGGGCCACCTCAGGAGCAAATCCCAGTGGACAAACCACATGCAGTGATGGAAATAAAATGACAGTTGAAGCCCAGAGGCAGTGTAGCTAAGGAAGAAGACCCAGAACCTTCCAACCAGGTGTCCAAACTGCAGATGAAATCCAGACTATCAACTAGGAAGACTGTGTCTATGGAATATATGAAAGGTCACTGACGGCTCCTCCAAACAAACAAACAACAACAAAAGAAATGGTACTAGTTCTGATACCTGTGGATCTTGGAGGCAAGAACACACAGGAGTGCAACCAGATTAGATTGTGAGCTGCCCGCAGAGTAAGTCCAGAGATCAGCACAATGATGAAGGGTATCATAGGGAGGTGAGGTGGACTGTGAATCCAAGTGAGGGAAAGGACTCTGGCAGCAATGGCTCAAGAGAAACATGTATTGTTCTTCTCCTTTGACTTGCTCTGTAGATTCTGTTGGATTTTTTCTCTCTTACTCCCCCCGTCACCCCCACTGTTGTAGTTGTCAATTTTATTGGCACTATGAAATCAAATGATGATTTTGAGCAATTTTTTTTTTTTTAAATTTCATCTGTTACATTTTTATTCCCATTATATACCTCTGATTCTATGTTGGCCTGTTGCAGTTATGTAGAATTTTCCTTTTATTGTTTCTTCAGTCTTCTTCTAATTTTAATATTTAAAGTTTTAAACTTCTTAATTTTTTTTTATATATTTATTCTTTGTTTGTTCTTCTTGATCTGCTTTGCCACTTGCAGTTAACCTTTTCATATGTTAATTGTCTTCATCTACCTGTGTTTAAGATGGCATATATATTCTCTCTTTCCATTCTCTCAGCATATTTGTTAGTTCTATTTTAATTGCTTTATTCCCCAACTAGGACCTTGCTGTAGTTCCGTTTTCCAGCTTGTTCTTTAGTTCATTTTGTTATTGTAGATCAACTTTTGTTTTCCTTTTTTCGCTGGATCAGTTTAATGCATTTTATTTTTCTTGTAATATTTTGATGTTCCTTATGGGTGCATAAGTGTATAGGTATATTCAGTCACAGTTTTAATTTTTGTTATACAGCTCTGCCTCTAAGTTGGTTTTTCGCTGCTGTCTGGATTTTTGTTTTGTTTTCTCGTTTTATTGTGTTCTTCCATTTGTTCCCCCCTTTGATATTTTTAATCTTTTTTATTGTTTTCCACATTTATTCCTTTCTTTGCCTATCCTCCTCTTCTTTTCCCCTTTTGGTTAATCTGCAATGTATAGAAATATCATTCCTCTACCTCTTTTACCTTTGCATATCTATTCTTTCTCTTCTTTATTTCCTTTCCTATAAATGTATTTTTAGGTTTATTTTCTTTGTTTTACTCTTTAATTGGCCTTATTCTCTAGTTTTGTTTTCCTGTTTGTCCTTAATATCATATGGTAGTTCTATTTCCAGTTTTTTAAGAAATCTGTACACTGTTCTCCATAACTGCTGTCCTAGTTTGCTTTCCCACCAACAGTGTAAGAGGGTTCCCTTTTCTCCACACCCTCTCCAGCATTTATTGCTTGCAGACTTTTGGATAGCATCCATCCGGACTGGCGTGTAATGGTACCTCATTGTGATTTTGATTTGCATTTCTCTGATAATGGGTGATGCTGAGCATCTTTTCATGTGTTTGTTAGCCATCTGTATGTCTTCTTTGGAGAAATGTCTGTTTAGTTGTTTGGCCCATTTTTTGATTGGGTCATTTATTTTTCTGGAATTGAGCTGCAGGTGTTGCTTGTAATATTTTTGAGATTAATTCCTTGTCTGTTGCTTCATTTGCGATTATATTCTCCCAATCTGAGGGCTGTCTTTTCACCTTACTTATAGTTTCCTTTGTTGTGCAAAAGCTTTTAAATTTCATTAGGTCCCATTTGTTTAGTTTTGCTTTTATTTCCATTATTCTGAGAGGTGGGTCCATAGGGGATCCTGCTGTGACTCATGCTTGAGAGTGTTTTGCCTATGTTCTCCTCTAGGAGTTTTATAGTTTCTGTTCTTACATTTAGACCTTTAATCCATCTTGAGTTTATTTTTGTGTATGGTGTTAGAAAGTGTTCTAGTTTCATTCTTTTACACGCGGTTGACCAGTTTTCCCAGTGCCACTTGTTAAAGAGGTTGTCTTTTTTGCATTGTATATCCTTGCCTCCTTTGTCGAAGATAAGGTGTCCATAGGTTGGTGGATTTATCTCTGGGCTTTCTATTCTGTTCCATTGATCTATATTTCTGTCTTTGTGCCAGTACCATACTGTCTTGATGACTGTGGCTTTGTAGTAGAGTCTGAAGTCAGGCAGGTTGATTCGTCCAGTTCCATTCTTCTTTCTCAAGATTACTTTGGCTATTCGAGGTTTTTTGTATTTCCATACGAATTGTGAAATTATTTGTTCTAGTTCTGTGAAAAATACCTTTGGTAGCTTTGTAGCAGTTGCATTGAATCTATAGATTGCTTTGGGTAGTATAGCCATTTTGACAATATTGATTCTTCCAATCCATGAACATGGTATGTTTCTCCATCTGTTTGTGTCCTCTTTGATTTCTTTCATCAGTGCTTTATAGTTTTCTATGTATAGGTCTTTTGTTTCTTTAGGTAGATATACTCCTAAGTACTTTATTCTTTTTGTTGCAATGGTGAATGGTAATGTTTCCTTAATTTATCTTTCTGTTTTGTCATTGTCAGTGTAGAGGAATGCAAGGGATTTATGTGTGTTAATTTTATATCCTGCAACTTTACTATATTCATTGATTAGCTCTAGCAATTTTCTGGTAGAGTCTTTAGGGTTTTCTGTGTAGAGGATCATGTCATGCGCAAACAGTGAGAGTTTCAATTTTTCTTTTCCTATCTGGGTTCCTTTTACTTCTTGTTCTGCTCTGATTGCTGTGGCCAAAACTTCCAAAACTATGTTGAATAGTAGTGGTGAGAGTGGGCACCCTTGTCTTGTTCCTGATTTCAGGGGAAATGCTTTCAATTTTTCACCATTGAGGGTAATGCTTGCTGTGGGTTTGTCATATATAGCTTTTATTATGTAGAGGTATGTTCGTTCTATTCCTGCTTTCTGGAGAGTTTTAATCATAAATGGGTGTTGAAACTTTGGCAAAGGTTCTTTCCTTCTGCATCTATTGAGATAATCATATGGTTTTTAGGTTTCAATTTGTTAATGTGGTGTATTACATTGATTGATTTGCGGATATTAAAGAATCCTTGCATTCCTGGGATAAAGCCCACTTGGTCATGGTGTATGATTTTTTAATATGTTGTTGGATTCTGTTTGCTAGAATTTTGTCAAGGATTTTTGCATCTATGTTCATCAGTGATATTGGCCTGTAACTTTTTTTTTTTTTTTGTGTGTGTGTGGCATCTTTGGTTTTGGAATTAGGGTGATGGTGGCCTCATAGAATAAGTTTGGAAGCTTACCTTCTTCTGCAATTTTCTGGAAGAGTTTGAGTAAGATAGGTGGTAGCTATTCTCTAAGTTTTTGGTAGAATTCAGCTGTGAAGTATCTGGTCCTGGGCTTTTGTTTGCTGGAAGATTTCTGATTACAATTTCGATTCCCTTGCTTGTGATGGGTCTGTTAAGATCTTCTATTTCTTCCTGGTTCAGGTTTGGAAAGTTATGCATTTCTAAGAATTTGTCCATTTCTTCCAAGTTGTCCATTTTATTGGCAGAGAGCTGCTGGTAGTAGTCTCTTGTGATCCTTTGTATTGTAGTATTGTCTGTTGTGTTCTCTCCATTTTCATTTCTAATTTTGTTAATTTGGTTCTTCTCTCTTTGTTTCTTAATAAGTCTTGATAATGGTTTGTCAATTTTGTTTATTTTTTCAAAAAACCAGCTTTTAGTTTTATTGATTTTTGCTATGGTCTCTTTAGTTCTTCTGCATTTATTTCTGCCTTAATTTTTAAGATTTCTTTCCTTCTACTAATCCTAGGATTCTTCATTTCTTCCCTCTCTAATTGCTTTAGGTGTAGAGTTCGGTTATTTATTTGACTTCTTTCTTGTTTCTTGAGGTAAGCCTGTAATGCTATGAACCTTTCCGTTAGCACTGCTTTTACAGTGTCCCATAGGTTTTCGGTTGTTGTGTTTTCATTTGCATACTTTCTATGCATATTTTGATTTACTCTATGATTTGTTGGTTATTCAGAAGCGTGTCATTTAGCCTCCATATGTTTGAATTTTTAATATTTTTTTTCCTATAATTGAAGATCTAATCTTACTGCACTGTGGTCAGAAAAGATGACTGGAATGATTTCAGTTTTTTTGAATTTTCCAAGATGAGATGTATGGCCAGGATGTGATCTATTCTGGAGAAGGTTCTGTGCACACTTGAGAAAAAGGTGAAGTTGATTGTTTTGGGGTGAAATGTCCTATACTATACCAAGTTATATAATGACTGAGTTATTGTTAGATACTAAGCACCTTACTCATTACTGGGCACTCCATTGCACTCCAGAGAGAAGAAATCTAATTCCATGCACCAGAACACCGATGCAAGATTCCCAAACCAGGAAACCTTGACAAGCCAATTGTCCAATCCCACCCACTGGCTAAAACCTCCACAATAAAAAGGAACCACAGACCTCCAGAATACAGAAAGCCCACTCCAGACACAGCAATCTAAACAAGATGAAAAGGCAGAGAAATGCCCAACAGGTAAAGGAACTTGAAAAATGCCCACCAAGTCAAACAAAAATGAAGGAGATAGGGAATCTACCTGAGAAAGAATTTAGAATAATGATAATAAAAATGATCCAAAATCTTGAAAACAAAATGGAGTCACAGATAACTAGCCTGGAGACAAATATTGAGAAGATGAAAGAAATGTTTAATAAAGACCTAGAAGAAATAAAAAAGAGTCAATTAAGAATGAATAATGCAATAAATGAGATCAAAAACACTCTGGAGGGAACCAAGAGTAGAATAATGGAGACAGAAGATAGGATAAGTGAGGGAGAAGATAAAATGGTGGAAATAAATGAAGCAGGGAGGAAAAAAGAATCAAAAGAAAAGAGGACAACCTCAGGGACCTCTGGGACAATGTGAAATGCCCCAACATTCGAATCATAGGAGTCCCAGAAGAAGGCAAAAAGAAAGGCCATGAGAAAATACTCGAGGAGATAATAGCTGAAAACTTCCCTAAAATGGGGAAGGAAATAGCCACCCAAGTCCAAGAAACCCAGAGAGACCCAAACAGGATAAACCCAAGGCGAAACACCCCAAGACACATATTAATCAAATTAACAAAGATCAAACACAAAGAACAAATACTAAAAGCTGCAAGGGAGAAACAACAAATAACACACAAAGGGATTCCCATAAGGATAACAGCTGATCTATCAATAGAAACCCTCCAGGCCAGAAGGGAATGGCAGACTACTAAAAGTAATGAAAGAGAAAAACCTACAACCTAGATTACTGTATCCAGCAAGGATCTCATTCAGATATGAAGGAGAATTCAAAAGCTTTACAGATAAGCAAAAGCTGAGAGAATTCAGCACCACCAAACCAGCTCTTCAACAAATGCTAAAGGATCTTCTCTAGACAGGAAATGCAGAAAGGTTGTATAAACGTGAACACAAAACAACAAAGTAAATGGCAACGGGACCACACCTATCAATAATTACCTTAAATGTAAATGGGTTGAATGCCCCAACCAAAAGACAAAGATTGGCTGAATGGATACAAAAACAAGACCCCATAATGCGTCTACAAGAAGACCCTCCAAAACAAGAGACACATACAGACTAAAAGTGAAGGGCTGGAAAAAAATATTTCATGCAAATGGAGACCAAAAGAAAGCAGGAGTCGCAATACTCATATCAGATAAAATAGACTTTCAAATAAAAGATGTGAAAAGAGACAAAGAAGGACACTATATAATGATCAAAGGATCAATCAAAGAAGAAGATATAACAATTATAAATATATATGCACCCAACATAGGAGCACCACAATATGTACGGCAAATGCTAACGAGTATGAAAGAGGAAATTAATAGTAACACAATAATAGTGGGAGACTTTAATACCCCACTCACAACTATGGATAGATCAACTAAACAGAAAATTAACAAGGAAACAAAAACTTTAAATGACACAATGGACCAGCTA
>NC_057420.1:2299819-2319107 GCF_019320065.1 Cervus canadensis
AACAATTTGAAAACAGAACGGAGAAAGTGCAAGAATCAATGAAGAAATTCCTAGATTAATTGAGTAATAAACATACAGAGACAAACAGCATAACTACTGAAATCAGAAACACTCAAATAAATCAAGAGCAGAGTCTCTGAAGCAGAAGAATGGATCAGTAAGCTGGATGGTAAAAGGGAGGAAATAATTGCTAAAGAGCAGAATAAACTAAAAAGAAGGAGAAGAACAGAGGATACTCTCAGAGGTATCTAGGACAATATTAAATGCAACAATATTCCAATTATAGGAGTCCCAGAAGAAGAAGGGAGTAAGAAACGGTATGGGAACAATTTCTGAAGGGACTAGAGGTGAAATTTTCCCCAATGAGGAAAAAAAATAGTCAAACAATTTCAAGAGGCACAAACAGCCCCATACTGGACAAACCCAAGGAGAAATATTTCAAGACATACTAATCAAACTAGCAAATTTAAACACAGAGAAAGGATATCAAAAGCAATAAGGCAGAAACAACAGGCCACATACAAAGGGAACCCCGTATCTTGAGAGTTGCTCTTTCAGCAGAAAGTCTGCAGGCCAGAAGGGAATTGAAGAATATATTTCAAGTACTGAGTGGGAAACCTGTACCACCAAGAGTACTGGACTTGAGAAGTATTTCTTTCAAAACTGATGGAGAAATCAAAAGCCGTTCAGAAAAGCAAAAACATAAGACAATTCAACACCAAAACGGATCTTTAGAAAAAATGTGAAAGTGACTTATATAGTCACCAATACAACATGAAAAAAAAATGGCATAATCAACCCAAATCACTTAACAAAATGACAATTCATTTCATTTCAGTCAGAACGTGGGTCACGGGTCAGTCACTTAGTTGTGTCCAACTCTTTGCGACCACATGAACCGCAACACAAAAAGCCTCCTGTCAGGAGCCAGCACACAAGATGCCACCCATG
Source organism: Cervus canadensis (assembly GCF_019320065.1). Taxonomy (NCBI): domain Eukaryota; kingdom Metazoa; phylum Chordata; class Mammalia; order Artiodactyla; family Cervidae; genus Cervus; species Cervus canadensis. The sequence goes on from NC_057420.1 coordinate 2,300,771, forward strand.
ACAAGGTCATGAGGAGAAGACCTGACAAGCAAGGCACATCAGGACTTCAGGGATTTCAAAAAGCTGCCCCGGTGCTCACCTTAAAGATGATATCTGTCTTTTTGATGCTTGCTATATTAGATTACTCCCTAATTTCTGTGACACAGGTCGAAGGCCTTCCCCAATCTCTTTGCAATCAAAATCAACTTAGAACTTTAGTCAATATGTCCCCTGGATTGTGGGATCCTATACGATTATCCAGGATGAAAGGAGTGATTCAATTTAGACCCCTTTGCTGGCATTCTAGCCTATTTGGCAAATGCATACTAATGCACATGACTGCTCACCACAACTTAATCATGAACAGAATAAATAACCTGTTCACACAAAAGGCCCTAATAGGCAGAGAGACCTTCAGGGGTTGAGGAAGCCCTATTGGAGAACACAAAATAATTATTCTAAATGTGGTTATAGTTAAAGATTTAGAAATATAAGAGTTTAGAATTGTTAATTTTAACCATGAATGCTAAAGAGGGGTTGCCTCACTGTAGCTGCAGAGTCTTAGTGTTGTAAAACTTTTAGGAAATTTAACTGATAATTTCTGCAAATAGACTGACATTTGTGTTCAATAAAGAATAGATTACAGAAAACATCTTTGCATTCACCTAGTTCATAAAATGTCAATAGGCCACAAGGCAGAAGATGATGTAAAAGACTTTAACAAACATGTATGCAGAAACACCCTGGTTTCATGAAGGGCAAGCTGATGTAATATTAAACTATTTTCCCCTTAAAATTGTACTACCTTAGAATATAAAAGCTACAGGAAAACATAAATATTTGCCAGACTCCTCTGCACACCCGCAGCCTGGTCTCTCTGTCTCTGTCTGTCTGTCTGTTTCTCTCTCTCTCTGTCTCGCCAATGCCATTCATCCTGAGGAAACCCCTGGATCCTGCTGAGGCTCGACCCCGGAAGCATGCCTGTCCATTGCCAACTCCTGGATTTTACCCAAATCCACCTCCATTTAGTTGGTGATGCCATCCAACCATCTCATTCTCTGTCGTCCCCTTCTCCTCCTTCCCTCAACCTTTAACAGTTTCGGCAACTTTTCAAATGAGTAAGCTCTTCACATCAGATCATTAAAATACTGGAATTTCAGCTTCAGCATCAGTCCTTCAATGAAAACCTAGCACTGATCTCTTTTAGGATGGACTGGTTGGGTCTCCTTGCAGTCTAAGGGATACACCAGAGTCTTTTTCAACACCATAGTTCAAAACAATTAGTTCTTCAGTGCTTAGCTTTCTTCATACTTCAACTATAACATGTCTACATGACTACTTGAAAAAATCATAGCCTTGACTAGATGGATCTTGTTGCCAAAGTAATATATCTGCTTTTTAATATGTTCTCGGTGTTGGCAATAGCTGGCCTTCCAAGGGAAAACATCTTTTAATTTCATGGCTGCAATTACTATCTCTAGTGATTTTGGAGACCAAAAGAACAGATGAAAAAAAAAAAAAAGAAGAAGAAGAAGAAGAAGAAGGCTGCAGGTGTTTCCAGTCTTCCCATGTATTTGTCATGAACTGATGGAAACAGATGCCGTGATCCTCATTTTCTGAATGTTTAGCTCTAAGCCAACTTTTTCACTCTCCACTTTCATTTTAAGTAAGGGGCTCTTTAGTTCTTCTTCACTTTCTGCTCTAAGGATGTTGTAATCTGCATATCTGAGATTATTGATACTTCTCCTGGCAATCTTGATTCCAGATTGTCCTCTGTACAGCCCACATTTCTTAAGGTACACTCTGTATATAATTACAATAACACAGGTGATGATATTCAGTCGTGATGCACCCCTTTTCCTCTTGGAAACCAGTCTGTTGTTTCATGCCCAGTTTTAACTGTTGCTTCCTGACCTCCATACAGGTTTCTCAAGAGGCAGGTCAGGTGGTCTGGTATTTCCATCGCTTTCAGACTTCTTCACAGCTTAATGTGACCCACACTGTGAAAGTCTTTGGCATAGTCAATAAAGCAGAAATAGCTGTTTTTCTGAAACCCTCTTGCTTTGTTGATATTTTATCATGTAGGAAATGTGACCTTTGTTTCCTCTGGCTTCCCTAAAGCTAGTTTGAACATGTGGCAGTTAACAGTTTATGTACTTTTGAAACTTGGCTTAGAGAAGATTGAGCATTAGTTTGCTAGCATTTGAGATGAGTGCATCTTTGTGGTAGTTTGAGCATTCTTTGGAATTGCCTTTCTTTGGGGTTGGGATGAAAACTGATCTTTTCCAGTCCTGTGGCCAGTGCTGAGTTTTCCAAATTTGCTGACCTATGGAATGCAGCTTTTCACAGCATCATCTTGTAGGATTTGAAATAGCTTCACTGGAATTCTTACACAACCACTACCTTTGTTCAGACTGATGATTCCTAAAGCCTACTTGACTTCTCATTCCAGGATGTCTGTCTGGCTCTAGGTGAGTAATCACACCATCTTGATTATGTGGCTTATGATGATCATTTGTAAAATTCTTCTGTATAGTCTTGCCACCTCTTCTTAATGTCTTCTGCTTCTGTTAGGTCCATAGGGATTCTGTCCTTTATTGTGCCCATCCTTGCATTAAATATCCCCTAGGCAATTCAAATTTTCTTGAGGAGATCTCTCATCTTTCCCATTCTATTGCCTTCCTGTATTTCTTTGCATTGATCACTGAGGACAGCTTTCTTATCTTTCCTTGCTATTCTTTGGAACTCTACATTCAAAGGGGTATATCTTTCCTTTTCTCCTTTGCTGTTCACTTCTCTTCTTTTCAGAACTATTTGTAAGGTCTCCTCAGACAGCCAATTTGCTTTTTTTTTTTTTTTTTTATTTCTTTTTCTTTGAGATGATCTTACTCCCTGTCTCCTGTAGATTATCACGAACTTCCATCCATAGTTCATCAGCCACTCTGTGTATCAGAAATAGTTGTCTCAATCTATTTCTCACTGTCACTGTAAAATCTTATGGGATTTCATCAGGTAGTAACTGAGTGATCTAGTGGCTTTCTCTACTTTCTTCAATTTCAGTCTGAATTTGGCAATATGGAGCTCATGATCTGAGCCACAGTCAACTCTCAGTCTTGTTTTTGCTGACTGTACAGTACTTCCCCATCTTTGGCGGCAAAGGACATTTTCAGTCTGATTCTGGTGTGAGCCGTCTGGTGATGTCCATGTGGAACATCTTCTCTTGTGTTCTTGGAAATTGGTTTTTGCTCTCACCAATGTGTTCTCTTTGCAAAACTCTATTAACCTTTGGCCTGTTTCATTCTGTTACTCCAAGGCCAAATTTTCCTGTTATGCCAGGTGTTTCTTGACCTTCTATTTTGCATCTTTTTTGGGTATTATTTGTAGAAGGTCTTGTAGGTCTTATTATTACCGTTCCATTTTTTTCTTCAGCGTCACTGACCAAGGCCTAGACTTGGAATAGATAGTCATATTGACTGGTTTGCCTTGGAAATGAAGAGAGATCATGCTGCCATTGTTGAGACTGTATCCAAGACCTGTATTTCGCTCCATTCATTCAGCCCCAGTTCCCTGTCAGCTGGTGACAGGTGCCTTGAACTTAAGACACACTGCATTGCTAACTGGCTTGGCAGTGGAATGTTGTTCATTGCACAACTTTTTCCTGGATTGTGACTTCCCCTCGCCTGCCACGGATGTTCAGAAAGCGACTCCTGAGCATAGCACTCCAGACAGCATCGCCTCCACAGGCTGCGCTGTGTTCTCTGGAGTGCTGTTCTGCCCCAGAGGTCAGGAATCTGCAAAGCCATACTGTTCTGTACATTCACCCCTCCTGGAGAGCTGGCATGTATATTGGGCTTTATCTTCCACGGGGGATGCCCTGGGCTCTGGTCTCAGACTTGAACACTCCTGTCGGTGTTTCTTGTCAATTCTTGCTTGGGTTCTGAATTGAAACCACTGACGCCCTGATGAAGATGTTCTTCCTTGTGCATTTCTTTCTTTATTTCTTCTTTTTTTTTTTAATTGCACTTTTTTTTTTTTTTAATGTACAAGGTATTCTTGAATTGTGCTATTGACGAAGACTCTGAAGAGTCACCTGAAGTGCAAGGATGTCAAACAAGTCCGTCCTCAAGGCAATCAACCCTGAATATTCACTGGAAGCATTGATGCTGAACCCAAACCTCCAAAAATTTTCCTACATAATGGGAAGAGCCAACTCTTCGGGCAAGACCCTGATGCTGAGAAATATTGAAAGCAGAAGGAGAAGGAGGCAACACAGGATGAGATCTTTGGATGGCATCACTGAAGTAATGGATATGAGTCTCAGTAAACTTCGGGAGTTGGTGAAGGACAGGGAAGAAAATGGGCTGCATTCCATGGGGCTGCCAAGAGTGGGACAGGAGTGAGTGACTGAACAAAATTTAATGTATTTGTTTTAGGTTATGTTGGGTCTTCCTTGTTGCATATGTGCTTTCTCTCTTCACAGCAAGTATGAGCTACCTAGTAGCTGTGGTGGGCTACCCAATAGTTGTGATGGGATTCCCTGGTGGCTCAAACGGTTAAGAATCTCTCTGCAATTCAGGAGACCCAAGTTCCATCTCTGGGTTGGCAAGATTCCCTGGAGGAGGGCATGACAATCCATTCCAGTATTCATTCCTAGACAATCCCATGGACATAGGAGCCTGCTGGGCTACAATGTGTCCATGGGGTCCCAGTGAGTCAGAAATGACTGAGGGACTAACACTGTACATTCTCAGCTGTGGTGCACAGGCTTCTCACTTTGGTAGCTTCTGTTGTTGCAGAGTTCAAGCTCTAGGTTCCTAGGACTTCCATACATTCCGCACGTGGTCTCAGTGATTAGGGCTCCCAGGATCTAGACCACTGGTGCAATCGTAGTGCCTCTGGGACTATTTACTCTGCAGCATGTGGGATCCTCCCAGATCAGGACTTGAACCTGTCTCGCATGCATTGGCAGGCAATTCCAATCCACTAGACTACCAGGAAGACCACACACTCTATTTCTTAAAAGATCTCCTTGAGCACACAGGTTCTTTCCTGTTTCCCTGTGGATTTCTGGTTACTAGCTGCAACCTCTGCTACCTCCATCTATTTCAGAAATCTCATTGACCTGCTCTACTCATCAGCCTGGCTCTGTGCCCATGTCCGGGCCACTTCAGCCTTTCTTGGACTTGGGGTCACATGTGATGTAGTCCTCACTTAGGCGATGAGTGGAAGGAGGGTGTCAGAATCTTCAGAGAACACCCTTCTTTTCTTATGTGCAGGATTATGTACTTACTTTCTCATCTGAATCAGATATATAGGTTGTGGGTTAGGGTGTTATTTCTTTGCCTTTTTTTTTTTTTTGAATGTGGAGGTGGTTACCACATTTCATGTTTCTCAAGATGCTTTTTATCAAGCACAAAGAAAGTAAATTTCCTCTCTAATTGATGTTTTATTGGTTGTTTTCAGGATTTGTCTACAGTTGTTTGTATGATCTTTTTAAGGAGTGCACTAAAGATCAAAAATTACCGCAAAATGTCCTTTCTAAAGAGATATTCCAGCGAATTTCCAGACTAAAATGTGGAACCTAATTTTCCTAATGGGATATCAACTATTGATACGCTCTGCCATCTTACGTCCCATTAACTCATTGTTCAATATCATAAACATTGCATGCTTGATTTGCACTTTCTCATGTTATGTTCAAGGCACATTATGGGAAACTGGAATGTCATAGTGAGGGACAAGAAAGAGCCAAGATCAAGGAGTGCTTTTCTTTAGAATGTGATTCTAAAAAACACCTGGGTTTTGAGGTCGTTTTAAATGTCCAAGACATCCATCATGCACAGTTGTGACTCAAATTGTCATTGAGTATGCTTTGTGTAGTTGGGTTAAAACATGACACCCTCACCCGTGAAATAGTCGCCTGGCACTCAGGATATGTACGCTGTGCTAAGTTGCTTCAGTTGTGTAAATTTTATGTGACCCTGTGGACCTTAGACGACTAGACTCTTCTGTCCATGGGGTTCTGCTGTTGAGAATATTGGAATGGGTTGCTGTGTCCTTTTCCAGGCCATCATCCCAATTCAGGGATCAAACCCATGTCTCTTGCATATCCTGCATTGGCAGGCAGGCTCCTTACTACTAGTGCCACCTGGGAAGCCCAGGTCGACCACTGCAAATTGATTACCCTTTTCTTTTCTGGTTGTACTGGACAAGAACCAGTGAACAGTATCATCTCTTTAAGAAAATAAAATAATAATAATAATAACATAAAAAATATACTTCCAATTTGGAATTACATGGAACTTACTTCTTAAGGATGTTTCTAGATCTACTGGTCCTTGGAAGAAAAGCTGTGACAAGCCTAGCCAGTGTACTGAAAAGCAGAGAATGATATATGTTTGCCCACAAAGCTCCATCTAGTAAAAGCTATGTTTTTTTCCTGTAGTAATGTGTGGTTGAGAGGCTTGGGCCATAAAGAAGGCTGGGACCTGAAATATGGATTCATTTGAACTGTGTTGTTGGAGATGATTCTTGAGAGTCCCTTGGACTGCAAGCAAATCCAACCAGCCCATCCTACAAGAGATCAGTCCTTAATATTCATTAGAAAGACCGATGCTGAAGCTGAAACTTGAATACTTTGGCCACGTGATGCGAAGATATGACTCATTTGAAAAGATGCTGATGCTATGAAAGATTGAAGACTTGAGATGAAAGGGGTGACAGAGGATGTTATTGTTTCACTGTGTCACTAATTCAGTGGACATGATTTTGAGCAATCTCATGGAATTGGTGATGGACAGGGAGGCCTGGCGTCCTGCAGTCACAAAGCGTTGAACTCAACTCACTGCAAAACTGAACTCAGAGCTCCCGGGAAGCTTGAATACCGCAGATCAGTGATACGATACTGCCCAGACTTGTGCAAGGAGACGGAGACCAATGATGAGAGAACATGCGAGTCTAGAAACATTCTGGTGGAGTTTTTTTTTTTTTTTTTTTTTTCTTTTTGACAGGCTTCTCTGTTACCAGAGATGTGCTCTCTGATTGCTTGGCAATTGCATGCTTTTCCTGGATGTCTCAGCTTTCTCTTCAGAAACGAGAGAACTCACATGTGTGCCCAGGCAGATATCATCAATGCATGCCCTGGCTTTCAGAAGCCAGTGCTATTTTATGCTCTTCCCTGGATGTCTTCCTTGTCATAGCTGATATTCATGGGTGTGATCCATGGCCTTTGCTATCTGATCCCACACAGAAATATTCCTCCTCCTTCCATTCTGATTCCCAGTGGTTTCGAATTTCCACATTGGAAAAAGCTCCTCCTCTGAGCTGCACTGCACACCCCTTTCCTATGGTCGTTCTTGATATCCATTGAGTATGTCCCTTGACCTGCCTTCCCAGCTGAGTCCTTCCTTACATTGTTTTGAGGCATTACCAGTTGTTGATCTGCTCTTTGTGCGAGAGATACATTTTATTTTTTTCCTGCCTACCTAAAGGATGAAGCTGCTAGATGCATCTGCCCACATGATACAGGGTACTCCCCTGTTTCCATGTCTGGCATTCTGGGAACCCCCACACCCAACCCACCACTTCCTCCAGTGTATCGTTCAGGCATCTGAAACTCAAGGTCAAATTTCCCATCTTCCTCTTTCTGGACTTATTTTGAACAGCTGCCCTGCCAGGGCACTGCCTCACCAGGCTGCCATTCTTCCGACGGGGCCAGGGTCTGGACCACTTCCCATGGAATGTCCACCCCCACTTGTTCCAGAAATTTCAAGTTCCTGTCCAGGGATGGTCTTTCATCTACACCCCGAGCTTGGCCCTCTACCCCCAGGGTCCAGACTCAGTCACTTCCTGAGTAGGCACTCACTCCCAGAAGAATCAGTGTCCCCTGGGCTTGGTGGGTGAACATCTTTCATTATTTGTAAACCTCATTGGATTAAATACCAAAGTTTGCTTTAAATGCGCCGACCAATGACTGTTTTTATTTTTTCTTCTTTTTCTCCTCCTCCTCCTCCTTCTTCATCGTCTTCTTCTTCCCTCTCTCTTGCTGTTTCCAGAGTAAATGTTTCTCTACAGACAGCAAGACAGTCTGCTCATTTTTGGACACTCCTGGGGACCGCAAGAGGAGTTTAGCAAACAGAATCCCAGGGAATAATCCAAACCACACTATTGAACCTGGAGAGTGAGCTTGGGTCTTTCCTTTTGACCAGTGCACATAGACAGGTATTGTTTTTTGGTGTAGATTCCTTTATCCCTGCCTGCTTTCCTTTTTGAACAGGGAGGTGGTTTTGTTTTGTTTTGTTTGTTGTTTTCTTTTCAAAGCTAGAGCAAGCAATGTTGAGGACTTTGCCTGAGGGGTGTAGGACAGGACTGCTCCACTTTTGGCTCCTGCAGACAGTGATCTCTGCAACAGGCAATGCCCAGCACTCTCTTGATGGTTAAACAGATGATAGTGATAAAAGGAGTGTAAATATCTTGAATACACAATGCTTTCAAGGCACAGCTCATCATGTGTAACACATTATTCATGATACACAGGTGGCATGCATAGCAATAATTCTGGCTCACTAGGATCTTCTCCAGGTCTGTGCTTCACCAGGTACAAGCCTAATGAAGACTTCCTCATGGGACAAGTTTGATGGGGTCAATAGTACAGAACAGAGGTCTTCAAACCTGCCTCATTTGCAGCTTTCTTCATCATGAGTGAGGAAAATATTGGACACATGCTTTGTTTGGCAAGAAAGCCAAGATGAGCAGAGATCCCCTGCTACTCTGTACACAAACCCTGGAGCAATTTTTGCTCTGAGTATAGGTAAAATGTGGTTTGTGTAAGACAGGTAGGTGACCTTAAAAGGTAATTTTTGTGGCAATCTTTGTAGAGCTCAGAATTCTTTGCAGATGAAAGGAAGTAACATGATACAAACTGGGCTTCAGGGTAAAGCCACACCTTAATTTATTTATTTATTTATTATAATTTTTTTTAACATATTTGTCCGAGACAGATATTTGATGATCTTCCATCTCCATTGTAGCATTCAGAATCTTGAGCTGTGGCACATAGGATCATGTTCCCTGACAAGGGATTGACTCCCGGGGATCCTGAATAAGGGAGCCCAGAGTCTTAGCCACAGGACCACCCGGCAAACCCCTTAGCCAGTTGTGAATGACAGCACTTTGAGAGAGTCATCATGAAAGCATTTGTGGGCATGAGATAGAAGAGCCAATCCAATTCATGGCTGTCATGATAGGTGATGCATTGCTTTAGCAAGTGCTACCTTCAGAAAGTGTCCTAAGATTCTTCAGTTTCGTCCATCATTGTGGTTTCACTTAAAGGCTTTCATGTGATGCTAAGACGCATCAGCTCTGCATGTGTCTGCGTGTTGTGTCTTTTGGGACAACCAACCCTCCTTTCTCTTCTGTGATGTTGAAGCTGAAACTCCAATACTTTGGCCACCTGATGTAGAGAGCTGACTTATTTCAAAAGATCCTGATGCATACCAGGAAAGATTGAGGGCAGGAGGAGAAGGGGAAGACAGGGGATGAGGTGGCTAGATGGCATCACCAACACAATGCACCTGGGTTTGGTTGGTCTCTGGGAGTTGGTGATGGAGGAGGAGGCCTGGTATGCTACAGTTCATGGTGTCATACACTGTTGGAAACGACTGAGTGAGTGAACTGAACTTGCTTCTTCATCCTCTTCTTACAGAACAAAAACATGCTCTGCTGTTCATGGGTCTAATTTCTTTGTGGCCAGCCTCCATCACCGCCTCTCCAGTCTTTAAGTTCTTTCCCCTGCTATTCACTCTATTTTGTAACAGGACTCCAACCTCCCACCCACCCCACCTACGTGTTCAACAACTTTCCAATCGGGAACATACACTGGACTTCCCAGCTGGGGCATGTCAAAACCTAAACTCTACACCCTGTATCTTTCACCTTGGTGTATCTGGGTGAGTGTGTAACCTTGGCCATGTGGAAGCTTATTAATGTTGGGAACTGTCATTATGTCCGGTTGAAAATTGTCTAGAATTTCAAACTGGTTGTTAGACAACAAATTGTTTCATAGTTTTGTTAGGAAAAGTCATTTCGTTTATAGTGTCTACTAACAATCAATAATTGGCTCTGTTACCCTCCGTTCTGGGGAGTTGTTCTTGGGTCCAGGAGAAGAAACAAGTCCAAGTACGATGTGGTTTCATCCGTGATTCTGTCAGTGACTTTGTTTACAGTACTGTAAATCCCAGAGGAGGAATGTTTCCTTTCTCTAAGGCCTGATGAGGTTTGGAATTGGTTTTCAGGTCAACCACGGTATATTTTGAGAGCTCAGTGAACTTCCAAAACTCTTTCCTGGTATGCATATAAATATTCATCTGTTTTGTGCTAGTTTTCCTAGCAATTTTTAAAAAGAATGGCTTTCTGGTATGGAAAAGGGGTTGACAGTTTGTTGTTGTTTTTGTTCTTGTTGTTTGTTTGTTTATTTGTTTAGTAAAAAGTCAATTTGTCAATATTTTTTGCTTTATCAGGCCTGAACTATTCCACTGTCTTTGGTAGCAGTGAATAAACAAAAGGCCGTGATCAAATTCCAGTGAATTTTTATTTAACCCCCCCCCCCCACACACACACAAAAGACAGCTCGCTGGTTAATTTGCAGGTGGAAGCTTGTACAACCATCTAGCATGTGGGATCTACCATGGCCAGGGATGGGACCCAGGTCCCCTACACTGGGTGAATGGAGTCTTCATCACTGGGCCACCAAAGAAGTCCTAGCTGGCTGGATTTGATTCATGGGTCATAGGACTTCCCTGGATTTTCAACTGGTAAAGAATTTCCCTGCAGTGCAGGAGAAACTGGCTCAATTCCTTGGTCAGGAATAACTGCTGGAGAAGGGATAGCCTACCCACTCTGGTATTGGGCGGATTTCCTGGAAGCTCAGAGTGTAAAGAACCTGCTTGCAGTGCAGTTTCAATTCCTGGGTTTGGAAGATCCCCTGGAGCGAGGAAATGGCTACCCACTCCAGTAATTTTGCCTGGAAAACTGCATGTGCAGAGGAACCTGTCAGACTACAGTCCATGGTGTCACAAAGAGTCAGAGTCGATTGCGAGACTAAGTACAGCACACAGTTTGCATGGCACTGGTACAGAAATTTGGTTAGTTAATCAATGGCTTACTCGATGTTGAACTGGATTATTACTATATGTGAAAAGTTGGTATCAATATTTACAGATTGAAAATTCTCAGCATAAAGTCATAAAATCCTTTGAAGGAGTCTGTCAGTACACTTGTATACATACTGTGCATAACTCTGAGTAGGGAATATTTTACATTCATTGGTTCATTCCTTTGGTCAGGGAACTAGATCCCATTTTTCAAAGCTAAGACCCTACTCTATGATGAACACTGAAGATGGTAATGCTGCAACTGAGACCCAGCACAGTGAAATATATATTTACACATACATATACATATATACATATACATATTTATTTATACATATATATATACATATATATATGTGTGTGTGTGTGTGTGTATACATCCAAGACTTCTAGAAAGTTCTGAAAATGTTTACTCCAGTTACCATATGACCCCACCATTCTAATCCTAATTGTACACCCAAGGGAAATGAGGATGCCTATTTACACATAAACATATGTATACTAGTGTTCATGGGGTATTAAAAACCAAATGTATGGATATTAGATTTGGACTATAAACAAAGCTGCATGCTGAAGAATTGATGCTTTTGACCTGTAAATATTTTGTGTTGGAGAAGGTGTTGGAGAAGACTCTTAAGAGTCCCTTTGACAGCAAAGGGATCCAAGCAGTCCATCCTAAAGGAACTCATTTCTGAATATTCATTGGGAAGACTAATATTGAAGCTGAAACTTCAATACTATGACCAGCTTATGCAAAGAAATGACTCACTGGGTTAAACTCTGGGAAAAGTTTGGAAATACAGAAGTTGAGAGGAGAAGGGGATGCCAGAGGTTGAGATGATTGGATGACATCACTAACTCAATGGACATGAGTATGAGTAAGCTCTGGGAGTTGATGATGAACAGGGAGGCTTGGTGTGATGCAGTCCATGGGGTTGCAAAGAGTTAGATATGCCTGAGGGACTCAACTGGACTGTATCAAAGCCAAAGAAGAAACAATGCAAATATATACGTCCCTGATGAACAGATAAATTAAATGTGGCTGATTGGTATAATGGACTATCACTCAGCCATGGAAAGGAATGGAATTTCCACACAGGGGGCAACATGGATGCACCTGGTCAACACATCTTGAGTAAAAGAAGCCAGACATATAAGGCTACATGTTGTATGACTCTGTGTATAACAAGTATCCACAGTAGGACATCCAAGACACATACATGGTTTTCATGGCCCTGGAGGGCTGGAGAGTGACTGCTGACAGGTCTGAGATTTCTTATGGGCTTAGGAAGCCTGTTCTCAAGTGGGTGGGTGATGAAGTTTGGACCACACTGAGTACAACTAACAGTTCATTCATTCATTCATCCATTCATTCATGTATACAAGGGCGAACTGTTGTTTATTAGACTTATACTTAAATAAAGCTGCTACAGGAAAAAAAAAAAGCAAAGAAATTATTAAAAGAAAGCTGTTACAGGAACCACTAGGTGCAGGACATATATATTTTTCCTTTTTACTCTGGAGTGTCTTTCTTGGTGCATGTGAGCTTTCTCCAATTGTGGTGAGCAAGGGCCCCTGTGCACTTGAGGTATGTGACATTCTCATTGCGATGGATTCTCTTGGTGTGGAGCATGGGTTGTAGGGCACACAGGTTTCAGTAGTTGTGGCACGTGGGCTTAGTAGTTATACCCCCAGACTCTGAAGCCCAGGCTCAGTGTTTGTCATGCACAGGCTTACTTGTTCTGTGGCATGTGGATTCTTCCCTGACCAGGGAACTAACCCATATCTGCTGCATTGGAAAGCAGATTCTTAATCATGGTTCCCCCAGGGAAGCTCTAGGTGCAGGATTGAGGTGTCGGAAATAACTAGTCAACACTTTTAAAACACAATATTTTTTCTTTTTCTTTCTTTCTTTCTTTTTTTTTTTTTTTTTTGAAGGGGATGGATCCAGAAAGCGATGAGGTCCATCTGGATCTGCTGTTTCTGGTGTATTCTCCAGTGTTTGTGGACTCTGCCACCCATTCTGTAAGTTAGGCCTTGCAGACAGAGATCTGAGGAGGGATATAGACGAGGGGAAGATCATTCCTGGTCTCCCACAGGGAATCGGGGCCCAAGCTGGATACCTTCACTCCTGGGTTGTTCTGAAGCCAGTGTGAGAACTGGTGGGCGGCACAGAGCTGTCACTGTCACGTCCTCCTGTCTGCATCCTGGTGTCTGGTTTGCTCTTTCAGGCTGAGGGGAGGCTCACGGACCCTCATTCTGAGTTACAGATCAAATAAATGAGCAACGCGCGGCTGTAGAAAAACTGTTGGCTGGAGAAGAGATTGGGCACGTCAAAGACATCTGTCAGTCCAGGCTTAGAAAAGAGGTCATCTGCCTGGTGAAGGGGTCACATAAGATCCTGAAGCTGGTAGGGAAAAGGTAAGAACTGGGTGTCTAGCCCTCTTTACTCAGAGAAATGAGCAGGACAGCAAAGCATGAAGTTTGTTGGCTGCCCTGTGTCAGCTGTGTCTGTCGCAATATAGATGTGTGTGTGTGTGTGTGTGTGAGTGTGTGTGTGTCTGGGAATATGTGTGTGAGTGTGTACACTTAGGAAGTACAAAAGTGATTCATTTCTTGGCCAAGGATGAATCCAACATCACAAATTTAAAAGATTTTTATTATTATTTTTAATTTAATGTTTGAGTATGGTTAAATTAGTCAAAACTTCAATCCTTTGGCCAACTGATGCAAAAGGCTTACTCAATGGAAACGACCATGATGCTGGGAAAGACTGAAGGTGGGAGGAGAAGGGGACAACAGAGGATGAGATGGTTGCATGGCATCACCAACTCAATGGACATGAATTTGAGCAAACTCTGATAGGTGGGTGAAGGACTAGGAAGCCTGGCATGCTGCAGTCCATGGGATCGCAACATCAGACACAACTTGTCGGCTGAACAACAACATAGTTAACTTAATAGTTAATGTTGTGCTGGTTTCAGGTATACAGTCTTCACCACTTTCCCAGGTTGTGTCCTTGCTTCATCCACCATTTCCACAGGTTAACTCATCTGCCACAGGTTGATAAGACCGAAGACCATCATTTAAAAGACCGACAACACCTAATTTACAGCTGCTGATGCCTCAAGCACCTATCTCTGCTTCCAGGTAAAAACACAGGCAACAGAACACCTGCAATTTTGACTGTGTTCATTCTCTCAATGTCATTCCAGATTAGTGGACCCACTATCCTGAGTTGTTAGTAGCCTTCCTTTCCTCTTTTTTGTCCTGGACAGGAGCACTGTGCCAAAGTCTCAGTTAGACTCCCCCATTCTCTGCACACCTCCTGATTCCTCTTCTGTTTGCTGCATGTCCATTTCCTCTTGCCTTCATTTCTTTGTGTACGGTGCGCCAGAGACCAACACCCCCCCATACAGAAACACACCAAATGCAGGTCTCACTAGAACACCCATATACAGACACACTCTTTCAAGTTATACAGACAAAAAAAAAAAAAGAAAAGCAACAAATAAACAGGGAACCCAACTGTTTCAGTAGCTGAAGGACCACTAGTTCTTATGCAATGCAGAGATTACTATGCTTCTCCCAGTAATATCCCCATTGACTTTTTACCCATGAAATACAGAGGTTACACATTGCCTCAGAGAACATTTTCACCCAGATACAGGAGATACAGAGAATTCTATACTTTCAAGGAGAAAAAATATCTGTCTTGATATGTGTAAGAGAATGACATATACTTGCATATTTCATGAAGAAACAATGGTGCCCAGATTTTCCCTCATGTAATAGAGATAATTCCAGTTCCACATTGTTTATCTGTGCCTTAGGGCAACCAATAGCAAATGGTCATATATGAAATGTGGTGAATTCCGAGTTTCAGGTAAAGGAATCCCTGCCCAAATTTTCACATTGGAAATATAGGGAATTTCGCATTACCTGGAAGTAAATCAGCCTCTAGATTTCTGTAGCACAAAATACAACTCAGCGTATCTTGACATCAAGTCAGCACCAACATGTTCATAGGTAAAATGCTAAGAATTCACTACTTCATTGCGTAAACTCGGCACCTTATTTTCCTGAGTGAGCTATATAGTTTTCAGATTTCTATGCATAAATTCATTGCAGAGCCTTTCATATCTGAATGATATGGAATTGAGATCACAGTGTGGATGGAATTTCTTATGTGTTGTATGGAAGATCCAATGCTTTATGTGTGAAAATGTGAGCAGAGAAGTTTATATGCGACCTATAGAGTATTTTCTGTTCATGTAGAAAACGAGTGGTGAGAGTTCAAATGTGAAATGTAGATGAAGCCTATGGGGCATGAGAAAATTGGCACCGGCATCATACATGGAATCCAGAGTAAAAAGGAATTCAATACTTTCTGTAGCATTATCTGGGTCGATTTTGCTATACATGAAACATGAAAATAACATACAGAAAATCTGTTTCCAGTGGTCTTTTTGGCTATTCTTGCATATTACATTTTTTCTTCTGAAAATCATCATATGGATTTTCTCATATGAAATATCCAGAATTTCAAAACATATGCAGGAAAAATATACCCTTATATTATCAACGGTAAGATACACATCATTCCATATTTCTTAAGACAATCTGTTCTATGTTTTCCAAATATGAAACATGGAGAATCCATACTTCACATTGGAAAATCTCTGCCTAGAAAACCCTTGTTAATTCTTTCTTAGGGGACACATTGAGAATTTGAGCTTCCACCATGACTTCATGGCAAATGGATGGGAAAGCAATGGTAACAGTGGCAGACTTTCCTTTGGGCGACTGCAAAATTCAGTGTAGTTGGTGGCTGCTGCCAGGATGTAAAAAGATGTTGGCTCCTCCGCAGAGAAGTTATGAGCAACCTAGACAGAGGGTGAAAGAGCAGGGGCAATACGTTTCCAGGAAATGTCCATCTTGCCAAAGCTATTGTGTCCCCGGGAGTCATGTGCAGATGTGAGAATTGACCTAACGATAGTTTGGAAGAACTCAAGCTGAAGCTGAAAGTCCACTAATCTGGCCACTTGCAGTGAAAAATTGACTCATGGGAAAAGTCCTCGATGCTGGGAAACATTGAAGGCAGGAGGAAAAGGGGGCAACAGAGGATGAGATGGTTGGACAGAATCTCTGACTCAGTGGACATGAGTGAACTCTGGAAGTTGATGATGGACAGGGAGACCTGGCATGTGGCAGTCCATGGGTTCTCAAAGAATTGGACAGGACTGAGTGATGGAATTGCACTGCACTGATAGAGAACCTCATATTGAATGGAGGACAAATGAATGCCCATATTTTCAAAGCTGACATACAGGGGTTCCATATATCATGAAAGAGAGTGTGTACACAGAAATTCATAAATTAAGAGAAATAATTCACGATTTGTTTCCCATGTATGTTGAATACCATATTGCATGCAGGGAACCTGTGCCTAGGTTTTCCAATTACATTTATAGGGTATTCCATCTCATTATACATTCAATGTAGAAATGACGGAACCCATATTTTCAAGTGTAGACTATAAAGCATTGCATATCTCAGAAATTAAACCCAGACTCTTATTTTCATAAGGGGAATACTGGGATTTCCACATTTCATGTAGGAAGATCTACCCCCAGCTATTCATATGGTACACGTAGCACCTGGCTTGTCATACAGAGAAAACCCAGTGTCTAGATTTCTTATATGTAATGTAAAGATTTTGTATTTCAAAGAAGACTATCTGTGGTAAGATGTTCCTATTTGAAATATAGACAATTGCATATTTCATGCATCAAGGTTGCTCTCCAGTATTTATTTCTGAAATATGTATACTGCATATGTCCTCTTACATATTCTGTTGCCTGGTTTCCATGTGAGAAATGAGCAAAAGTACACATTTCCCTGATCACAAATTACTTATCAGGTGAACGAAAGAAAATATGTGCAATACCGAGAATACCACATTGCATGTAGGAAAGTCAGCTTGCAGATATAAGCATGTGAGATACAGAGGAGTCCATATCTCTGTTGGAAGCATGCACATCTAGATGAGAAATATCGCACACCAAACATTCCGTATTTCATGAAAAAGAAATGTGTGCCTTGACATTTCATATGAAATGAAGACTTTGGCCAAATTGCGGGATGATGATCTACACCATTTGCTGAATGAATTATGAGATTCCATATTTCATGTGGGAAGAATCTGTACAGGGACTGTAAAAACGGGAATAAAGCTAACAACATCTCATGTGAAAATGTCTGGGCACAGTGTTAGATCTTGAAATGACTGAGAATTTCCTATTTAACGGAGGAAAACGGGTGCCATGAGTTTCCACCGGATTCCACATCTTCACATAATATTACCTGCACAGAGTTGCAGATGAATGGAAATGGAATCTGTGGTATCTATACACAATCTAGATGTATCACGGAGCTCCAAAAGAGTATGCATGTGACTCAACTCACACGAGGTGGATGACCATGAAGCCTCTTCTACCGTGTCAATGCAGAAAGAGACAATTTTTGAAGACTAACTCATGCATATGGCTTTTATTTTTTTATTTATTTTTTTATTATTTTTTTTTCCAGTGGGTTTTGTCATACATTGATATGAATCAGCCATGGATTTACATGTATTCCCAATCCCGATCCCCCCTCCCACCTTCCTCATCCACCCGATTCCCTCTGGGTCTTCCCAAGGCACACACCCTGAGCACTTGTCTCATGCATCCAACCTGAGCCTGTGATCTGTGTTCACCATAGATAGTATATCATGCTGTCTTTGAAATATCCACCTCACTTTCTCTCCACAAAAGTTCAAAAGTCTGTTCTGTATTTCTGTGTCTCTTTTTTCTGTTTTTGCATATAGGGTTATCGTTATCACCTTCTATATTCCATATATATGTGTTAGTAGCTTGTAATTGTTCTTTATCTTTTGGGCTTACTTCACTCTGTATAATGGCTCCAGTTTCATCCATCTCATTAGAACTGATTCAAATGAATTCTTTTTAATGGCTGAGTAATATTCCATGGTGTATATGTACCACAGCTTCCTTATCCATTCGTCTGCTGATGGGCATCTAGGTTGCTTCCATGTCCTGGCTATTACAAACAGTGCTGCGATGAACACTGGGGTGCACGTGTCTCTTTCAGATCTGGTTTCCTCAGTGTGTATACCCAGAAGTGGGATAGCTGGGTCATATGGC
>NC_057420.1:2319207-2320915 GCF_019320065.1 Cervus canadensis
AGTAGTTATGCTGTTTGTCTCTGTATGTTTATTACTCAATTAATCTAGGAATTTCTTCATTGATTCTTGCACTTTCTCCGTTCTGTTTTCAAATTGTTGATCATTTTTACCATCATTTTTTTCTGAATCCTTCTTCAGAAATATATATTTCTTCATTTTTTTGAACTTCTGTGTTTCTAGCTTGTTCCTCTTGTGTGTAATATTTTTCTGACTTTTCATTGTCTTTTTAACTTCTTTTGTTGCAGCTCTCTTTACCTAGGATTCAAGGTTTATTTTTTTCTTCCTTTCTTACTAAGGTCCATCCAGTGTTTTGCATATGCTGCTTCTGGGTGAGATATGTGGTAAGTTACTCTTTGTTTGTTTTCCCTATTATGGGCAAGTATGAGTAATGTGGCAGTCCTGTCCGCTGATGATTGGATTTTTATTTTTGTTTTGTTTGTTTTTTGGCTTAGGTATACCTCACAGTGTGCAACTCGTGGTTGGGTGATGCTGGGTGTTGTGTTCAAGTGGTTTCCTATGTGTGTCTTCACAGTATTTGATATCTTCGAGGGTTGGTTCTCTGGTAGTCTTGGATAGTGGAGTGAGTGCTCAGGGCTTGATCTCCTGTCAGGAATGAAGATTCCACAAAAGGTTTGTTGTGGCATTAAGGCCATGAGAAATGTTCAAATACGGGACACCAAAGATAGACTCCAGCCAAATGGCAGTTATAAAATCAGGCTAGTAATAATGAAAATAATCCAACATGCATATATGCATATGTGTATATATGTTTATATACATTTGTACACACACAAAAATACACACACCCATTACCAAAGTGAAAAGAGCCCAATAAACAAAAAAAGTATATATATATTCATGTATATTGTATATATATATACATATATCCATATATATGTATATATACTCCTATATATGTATGTATATATATGAATATATATACTCACCCACACAACTGTTAGCAAACTGAAAGGTGTTTGGTAAAAATAAAACGCAGTAATCCAAACAGAAAATAAAGCAAATCCATAATATATTTACGTGTTAATAACAATACTATAGTGTACACTCGAAAGCAAAACTAAATCATTGTGCCAAGGTTGATTAAACTAGTGAAAACAAAACTACCAAATATATTGATAGGAAAGTAATGAAGAGAAAGATAGTATTGATATGCAAATTTAAATAGAGGGAATTGAAGAAGATTTCTATATGTTAGAGATTAACTGCAAGGCAAAAAGAAAGGCAGGATAGGCAAACAAATGAATAAATGGGAAAACCTATAATAGGTTGAAAAAATTTTTAAATGAAAATTATAAAAAAGAGAAAAAAAAGTGGAAGAAGAATAAAACAAACAAACCAACAATAAAAAAGTTGTGAGTGGGGTATTAAAGTCTCCCACTATTATTGTGTTACTATTAATTTCCTCTTTCATACTCGTTACTGTTTGCCGTACACATTGCGGTGCTCCTATGTTGGGTGCATATATATTTATAATTGTTATATCTTCTTCTTGGATTGATCCTTTGATCATTATGTAGTGTCCTTCTTTGTCTCTTTTCACATCCTTTATTTGAAAGTCTATTTTATCTGATATGAGTATTGAGACTCCTGCTTTTTTTTGGTCTCCGTTTGTGTGAAATATTTTCTTGCAGCCCTTCACTTTTAGTCTGTATGTGTCCCTTGTTTTGAGGTGGGTCTCTTGTAGACA
>NC_057420.1:2320925-2396964 GCF_019320065.1 Cervus canadensis
GAGGCTTGGGCCATAAAGAAGGCTGGGACCTGAAATATGGATTCATTTGAACTGTGTTGTTGGAGATGATTCTTGAGAGTCCCTTGGACTGCAAGCAAATCCAACCAGCCCATCCTACAAGAGATCAGTCCTTAATATCCATTAGAAAGACCGATGCTGAAGCTGAAACTTGAATACTTTGGCCACGTGATGCGAAGATATGACTCATTTGAAAAGATGCTGATGCTATGAAAGATTGAAGACTTGAGATGAAAGGGGTGACAGAGGATGTTATTGTTTCACTGTGTCACTAATTCAGTGGACATGATTTTGAGCAATCTCATGGAATTGGTGATGGACAGGGAGGCCTGGCGTCCTGCAGTCACAAAGCGTTGAACTCAACTCACTGCAAAACTGAACTCAGAGCTCCCGGGAAGCTTGAATACCGCAGATCAGTGATACGATACTGCCCAGACTTGTGCAAGGAGACGGAGACCAATGATGAGAGAACATGCGAGTCTAGAAACATTCTGGTGGAGTTTTTTTTTTTTTTTTTTTTTTTTTTGAAGGCTTCTTCTGTTACCAGAGATGTGCTCTCTGATTGCTTGGCAATTTGGCATGCTTTTCCTGGATGCTCAGCTTTCTCTTCAGAAACGAGAGGAACTCACATTGTGTGCCAGGCAGAATCATCAATGCATGCCCCTGGCTTCAGGAAGCCAGTGCTATTTTATGCTCTTCCCTGGATGTCTTCCTTGTCATAGCTGATATTCATGGGTGTGATCCATGGCCTTTGCTATCTGATCCCACACAGAAATATTCCTCCTCCTTCCATTCTGATTCCCAGTGGTTTCGAATTTCCACATCCGAAAAAGCTCCTCCTCTGAGCTGCACTGCACCCCTTTCCTATGGTCGTTCTTGATATCCGTTGAGTATGTCCCTTGACCTGTCTTCCCAGCTGAGTCCTTCCTTACATTGCTGTGAGGCACTACCAGTTGTTGATCTGCTCTTTGTGGGAGAGATACATTTTATTTTTTTCCTGCCTACCTAAAGGATGAAGCTGCTAGATGATATCTGCCCACATGATACAGGGTACTCCCCTGTTTCCATGTCTGGCATTCTGGGAACCCCCACACCCAACCCACCACTTCCTCCAGTGTATCGTTCAGGCATCTGAAACTCAAGGTCAAATTTCCCATCTTCCTCTTTCTGGACTTATTTTGAACAGCTGCCCTGCCAGGGCACTGCCTCACCAGGCTGCCATTCTTCCGACGGGGCCAGGGTCTGGACCACTTCCCATGGAATGTCCACCCCCACTTGTTCCAGAAATTTCAAGTTCCTGTCCAGGGATGGTCTTTCATCTACACCCCGAGCTTGGCCCTCTACCCCCAGGGTCCAGACTCAGTCACTTCCTGAGTAGGCACTCACTCCCAGAAGAATCAGTGTCCCCTGGGCTTGGTGGGTGAACATCTTTCATTATTTGTAAACCTCATTGGATTAAATACCAAAGTTTGCTTTAAATGCGACCACCAATGACTGTTTTTATTTTTTCTTCTTTTTCTCCTCCTCCTCCTCCTTCTTCATCTTCTTCTTCTTCCCTCCCTCTTGCTGTTTCCAGAGTAAATGTTTCTCTAGGGACAGCAAGACAGTCTGCTCATTTTTGGACACTCCTGGGGACCGCAAGAGGAGTTTAGCAAACAGAATCCCAGGGAATAATCCAAACCACACTATTGAACCTGGTGAGTGAGCTTGGGTCTTTCCTTTTGACCAGTGCACATTGATAGGTATTGTTTTTCGGTGTAGATTCCTTTATCCCTGCCTGCTTTCCTTTTTGAACAGGGAGGTATTTTTGTTTTGTTTCGTTTGTTGTTTTCTTTTCTAAGCTAGAACAAGCAATGTTGAGGACTTTGCCTGAGGGGTGTAGGACAGGACTGCTCCACTTTTGGCTCCTGCAGACAGTGATCTCTGCAACAGGCAATGCCCAGCACTCTCTTGATGGTTAAACAGATGATGGTGATAAAAGGAGTGTAAATATCTTGAATACACAATGCTTTCAAGGCACAGCTAATCATGTGTAACACATTATTCATGATACACAGGTGGCATGCATAGCAATAAGCCTGGGTCACTAGGGTCTGCTCCAGGTCTGTGCTTCACCAGGTACAAGCCTAATGAAGACTTCCTCATGGGACAAGTTTGATGGGGTCAATAGTACAGAACAGAGGTCTTCAAACCTGCCTCATTTGCAGCTTTCTTCATCATGAGTGAGGAAAATATTGGACACATGCTTTGTTTGGCAAGAAAGCCAAGACAAGCAGAGATCCCCTGCTGCTCTGTACACAAACCCTAGAGCAATTTTTGCTCTGAGTATAGGTAAAGTGTGGTTTGTGTAAGACAGGTAGGTGACCTTAAAAGGTAATTTTTGTGGCAATCTTTGAAGAGCTGAGAATTCTTTGCAGATGAAAGGAAGTAACATGATATAAACTGGGCTTCAGGGTAAAACCACACCTTTATTTATTTATTTATTTATTTATTATAATTTTTTAATATATTTGGCCGAGACAGATATTTGATGATCTTCCATCTCCATTGTAGCATTCAGAATCTTGAGCTGTGGCACGTAGGATCATGTTCCCTGACAAGGGATTGACCCCCAGGGATCCTCAATAAGGGAGCCCAGAGTCTTAGCCACAGGACCACCCAGCAAGCCCCTTAGCCAGTTGTTAACGACAGCACTTTGAGAGAGTCATCATGAAAGCAATTGTGGCATGAGATAGAAGAGCCAATCCAATTCATGACTGAGTCATGATAGGTGATGCATTGCTTTAGCTAGTGCTACCTTCAGAAAGTGTCCTAAGATTCTTCAGTTTCATCCATCATCATGGTTTCACTTAAAGGCTTTCATGTGATGCTAGGATGCATCAGCTCTGCATGTGTCCGCATGTTGTGTCTTTTGGGACAACCACCCCTCCTTTCTCTTCTGTGATGTTGAAGCTGAAACTCCAATACTTTGGCCACCTGATGTAGAGAGCTGACTTATTTCAAAAGATCCGGGTGCATACCAGGAAAGATTGAGGGCAGGAGGAGAAGGGGAAAACAGGGGACGAGGTGGCTAGATGGCATCACTGACACAATGCACGTGGGTTTGGTTGGACTCTGGGAGTTGGTGATGGAGGAGGAGGCCTGGTATGCTACGGTTCATGGTGTCATACACTGTTGGAAACGACTGAGTGAGTGAACTGAACTTGCTTCTTCATCCTCTTCTTACAGGACAAAAACATGCTCTGCTGTTCATGGGTCTAATTTCTTTGTGGCCAGCCTCCATCACTGCCTCTCCAGTCTGTAAGTTCTTTCCCCTGCTATTCACTCCATTTTGTGACAGGACTCCAACCTCCCACCCACCCCACCTACGTGTTCAACAACCTTCCAATCGGGAACATACACTGGACTTCCCAGCTGGGGCATGTCAAAACCTAAACTCTCCACCCTGTATCTTTCACCTTGGTGTATCTGGGTGAGTGTGTAATCTTGGCCAGGTGGAAGCTTATTAATGTTGGGAACTGTCATTATGTCGGGTTGAAAATTGTCTAGAATTTCAAACTGGTTGTTAGACAACAAATTATTTCATAGTTCTGTTAGGAAAAGTCATTTCGTTTATGGTGTCTACTAACAATCAATAATTGGCTCTGTTACCCTCCGTTCTGAGGAGTTGTTCTTTGATCCAGGAGGAGAAACAAGTCCAAGTACGATGTGGTTTCATCCATGATTCTGTCAGTGACTTTGTTTACAGTACTGTAAATAGCAGAGGAGGACTGTTTCCTTTCTCTAAGGCCTGATGAGGTTTAGAATTGGTTTTCAGGTCAACCACGGTATATTTTGAGAGCTCAGTGAACTTCCGAAACTCTTTCCTGGTATGCATATAAATATTCATCTGTTTTGTGCTAGTTTTCCTAGCAATTTTTAAAAAGAATAGCTTTCTGGTATGGAAAAGGGGTTGGCAGTTTGTTTTTGTTCTTGTTGTTTGTTCATTTATTTGTTTAGTAAAAAGCCAATTTGTCAATATTTTTTGCTTTATCAGGCCTGAACTATTCCACTCTCTTTGGTAGCAGTGAATAAACAAAAGGCTGTGATCAAATTCCAGTGAATTTTTATTTAACCGCCCCCCCCCCCCACACACACACAAAAGACAGCTCGCTGGTTAATTTGCAGGTGCAAGCTTGTACAACCATCTAGCATGTGGGATCTACCATGGCCAGGGATGGGACCCAGGTCCCCTACACTGGGTGAATGGAGTCTTCATCACTGGACCACCAAAGAAGTCCTAGCTGGCTGGGTTTGATTCATGGGTCATAGGACTTCCCTGGATTTTCAACTGGTAAAGAATTTCCCTGCAGTGCAGGAGACACTGGCTCAATTCCTTGGTCAGGAATAACTGCTGGAGAAGGGATAGCCTACCCACTCTGGTATTGGGCGGGTTTCCTGGAAGCTCAGAGTGTAAAGAACCTGCTTGCAGTGCAGTTTCAACTCCTGGGTTTGGAAGATCCCCTGGAGCGAGGAAATGGCTACCCATTCCAGTAATTTTGCCTGGAAAACTGCATGTGCAGAGGAACCTGTCAGACTACAGTCCATGGTGTCACAAAGACTCAGAGTTAATTGCGAGACTAAGTACAGCACACAGTTTGCATGGCACTGGTACAGAAATTCGGTTAGTTAATCGATGGCTTACTCGATGTTGAACTGGATTATTACTATATGTGAAAAGTTGGTATCAATATTTACAGATTGAAAATTCTCAGCATAAAGTCATAAAATCCTTTGAAGGAGTCTGTCAGTACACTTGTATACATACTGTGCATAACTCTGAGTAGGGAATATTTTACATTCATTGGTTCATTCCTTTGGTCAGGGAACTAGATCCCATTTTTCAAAGTTAAGACCTTACTCTATGATGAACACTGAAGATGGTAATGCTGCAACTGAGACCCAGCACAGTGAAATATATATTTACACATACATATACACATGTATACATATACATATACATATACAGACATATATATATGTGTGTGTGTGTATATATATCCAAGCCTTCTAGAAAGTTCTGAAAATGTTTACTCCAGTTACCATATGACCCCACCATTCTAATCCTAATTGTACACCCAAGGGAAATGAGGATGCCTATTTACACATAAACATATGTATACTAGTGTTCATGGGGTACTAAAAACCAAATGTATGGATATTAGATTTGGACTCTAAACAAAGCTGCATGCTGAGGAATTGATGCTTTTGACCTGTAAATATTTTGTGTTGGAGAAGGTGTTGGAGAAGACTCTTAAGAGTGCTTTTGACAGCAAAGGGATCCAAGCAGTCCATCCTAAAGGAACTCATTTCTGAATATTCATTGGGAAGACTAATATTGAAGCTGAAACTTCAATACTATGACCACCTTATGCAAAGAAATGACTCACTGGGTTAAACTCTGGGAAAAGTTTGGAAATACAGAAGTTGAGAGGAGAAGGGGATGCCGGAGGTTGAGATGATGGGATGACATCACTAACTCAA
This sequence comes from Cervus canadensis, assembly GCF_019320065.1. Classification (NCBI taxonomy): domain Eukaryota; kingdom Metazoa; phylum Chordata; class Mammalia; order Artiodactyla; family Cervidae; genus Cervus; species Cervus canadensis. The sequence continues at coordinate 2,326,467 of NC_057420.1, forward strand.
TGGACATGAGTATGAGTAAGGTCTGGGAGTTGATGATGAACAGGGAGGCTTGGTGTGATGCAGTCCATGCGGCTGCAAAGAGTCAGACATGCCTGAGCGACTCAACTGGACTGTATCAAAGCCAAAGAAGAAACAATGCAAATATATACATCCCTGATGAACAGATAAATTAAATGTGGCTGATTGGTATAATGGAATATCACTCAGCCATGGAAAGGAATGGAGTTTCCACACAGGGGGCAACATGGATGCACCTGGTCAACACATCTTGAGTAAAAGAAGCCAGACATATAAGGCTACATGTTGTATGACTCTGTGTATAACAAGTATCCACAGTAGGACATCCATACACATACATGGTTTGCATGGCCCTGGAGGGCTGGAGAGTGACTGCTGACAGGTCTGAGGTTTCTTATGGGCTTAGGAAGCCTGTTCTCAAGTGGGTGGGTGATGAAGGTTGGACCACACTGAGTACAACTAACAGTTCATTCAGTCATTCATCCATTCATTCATTCGTGTATACAAGGGCGGACTGTTGTTTATTAGACTTATACTTAAATAAAGCTGCTACAGGAAGAAAAAAAAAAAAAAACAAAAAAAGCAAAGAAATTATTAAAAGAAAGCTGTTACAGGAACCACCAGGTGCAGGACATATATATTTTTTCTTTTTACTCTGGAGTGTCTTTCTTGGTGCATGTGAGCTTTCTCCAGTTGTGGTGAGCAAGGGCCCCTGTGCACTTGAGGTATGTGACATTCACATTGCGATGGATTCTCTTGGTGTGGAGCATGGGTTGTAGGGCACACAGGTTTCAGTAGTTGTGGCACGTGGGCTTAGTAGTTATACCCCCAGACTCTGGAGCCCAGGCTCAGTGTCTGTCATGCACAGGCTTACTTGTTCTGTGGCATGTGGATTCTTCCCTGACCATGGAACTAACCCATATCTGCTGCATTGGAAAGCAGATTCTTAATCATGGTTCCCCCAGGGAAGCTCTAGGTGCAGGATTGAGGTGTCGGAAATAACTAGTCAACACTTTTAAAACACAATATTTTTTCTTTTTCTTTCTTTCTTTTTTTTTTTTTTCGAAGGGGATGGATCCAGAAAGCGATGAGGTCCATCTGGATCTGCTGTTTCTGGTGTATTCTCCAGTGTTTATGGAGTCTGCTGCCACTTCCATAAAATTTAGGCCTTGCAGACAGAGACCTGAGGAGGGATATAGACGAGGGGAAGATCATTCCTGGTCTCCCACAGGGAATCGGGGCCCAAGCTGGATACCTTCACTCCTGGGTTGTTCTGAAGCCAGTGTGAGAACTGGTGGGCGGCACAGAGCTGTCACTGTAACGTCCTCCTGTCTGCATCCTGGTGTCTGGTTTGCTCTTTCGGGCTGAGGGGAGGCTCTAGGACCCTCATTCTGAGTTACAGATCAAATAAATGAGCAATGCGCGGCTGTAGAAAAACTGTTGGCTGGAGAAGAGATTGGGCACGTCAAAGACATCTGTCAGTCCAGGTTTAGAAAAGAGGTCATCTGCCTGGTGAAGGGGTCACATAAGATCCTGAAGCTGGTAGGGAAAAGGTAAGAACTGGGTGTCTAGCCCTCTTTACTCAGAGAGATGAGCAGGACAGCAAAGCGTGAAGTTTGTTGGCTGCCCTGTGTCAACTGTGTCTGTCCCAATATAGATGTGTGTGTGTGTGTGTGTATGTGTGTGTGTGTGTGAGTGTGTGTGTGTCTGGGAATATGTGTGTGAGTATGTACACTTAGGAAGTACAAAAGTGATTCATTTCTTGGCCAAGGATGAATCCAACATCACAAATTTAAAAGATTTTTATTATTATTTTTAATTTTATGTTTGAGTATGGTTAAATTAGTCAAAACTTCAATCCTTTGGCCAACTGATGCAAAAGGCTTACTCAATGGAAACGACCATGATGCTGGGAAAGACTGAAGGTGGGAGGAGAAGGGGACAACAGAGGATGAGATGGTTGCATGGCATCACCAACTCAATGGACATGAATTTGAGCAAACTGTGATAGGTGGTGAAGGACTAGGAAGCCTGGCATGCTGCAGCCCATGGGATCGCAACATCAGACACAACTTGTTGGCTGAACAACAACATAGTTAACTTCATAGTTAATGTTGTGCTGGTTTCAGGTATACAGTCTTCACCACTTTCCCAGGTCGTGTCCTTGCTTCATCCACCATTTCCACAGGTTAACTCATCTGTCACAGGTTGATAAGACCGAAGACCATCATTTAAAAGACCTACAACACCTGATTTACAGCTGCTGATGCCTCAAGCACCTATCCCTGCTTCCAGGTAAAAACACAGGCAACAGAACACCTGCAATTTTGACCGTGTTCATTCTCTCAATGTCATTCCAGATTAGTGGACCCACTATCCTGAGTTGCTAGTAACCTTCCTTTCCTCTTTTTTGTCCTGGACAGGAGCACTGTGCCAAAGTCTCAGTTAGACTCCCCTATTCTCTGCACACCTCCTGATTCCTCCTCTGTTTGCTGCATGTCCATTTCCTCTTGCCTTCATTTCTTTGTGTACGGTGCGCCAGAGACCAACACCCCCCCATACAGAAACACACCAAATGCAGGTCTCATTAGAACACCCATATACAGACACACTCTTTCAAGTTAATACAGACAAAAAAGAAAAGAAAAGCAACAAATAAACAGGGAACCCAACTGTTTCAGTAGCTGAAGGACCACTAGTTCTTATGCAATGCATAGATTACCATGCTTCTTCCAGTAATATCCCCATTGACTTTTTACCCGTGAAATACAGAGGTTACACATTGCCTCAGAGAACATTTTCACCCAGATACAGGAGATACAGAGAATTCCTTACTTTCAAGGAGAAAAAATATCTCTCTTGATATGTGTAAGAGAATGACATATACTTGCATATATCATGAAAAAACAATGGTGCCCAGATTTTCCCTCATGTAATAGAGATAATTCCTGTTCCACATTGTTTATCGTGCCTTAGGGCAACCAATGGCAAATGGTCATATATGAAATGTGGTGAATTCCGAGTGTCAGGTAAAGGAATCCCTGCCCAAATTTTCACATTGGAAATATAGGGAATTTCACATTACCTGAAAGTAAATCAGCCTCTAGATTTCTGTAGCACAAAGTACAACAACTCAGCGTATCTTGACATCAAGTCAGCACCAAAATGTTCATAGATAAAATGCTAAGAATTCACTACTTCATTGCGTAAACTCGGCACCTTATTTTCCTGAGTGAGCTATATAGTTTTCAGATTTCTATGCATAAATTCATTGCACAGCCTTTCATATCTGAATGATATGGAATTGAGATCACAGTGTGGATGGAATTTCTTATGTGTTGTATGGAAGATCCAATGCTTCATGTGTGAAAATGTGAGCAGAGAAGTTTATATGTGACCTATAGAGTATTTCCTGTTCATGTAGAAAACGAGTGGCCAGAGTTCAAATGTGAAATGTAGACGAAGCCTATGGGGCATGAGAAAATTGGCACCGGCATCATACATGGAATCCAGAGTAAAAAGGAATTCAATACTTTCTGTAGCATTATCTGGGTCGATTTTGCTATACATGAAACATGAAAATAACATACAGAAAATCTGTTTCCAGTGGTCTTTTTGGCTATTCTTGCATATTACATTTTTTCTTCTGAAAATCATCATACGGATTTTCTCATATGAAATATCCAGAATTTCAAAACATATGCAGAAAAAATATACCCTTATATTATCAACTGTAAGATACACATCATTCCGTATTTCTTAAGACAATCTGTTCTATGTTTTCCAAATATGAAACACGGAGAATCCATACTTCACATTGGAAAATCTCTGCCTAGAAACCCTTATTAATTCTTTCTTAGGGGACACATTGAGAATTTGAGCTTGCACCATGACTTCATGGCAAATGGATGGGAAAGCAATGGTAACAGTGGCAGACTTTCCTTTGGGCAACTGCAAAATTCAGTGTAGTTGGTGGCTGCCGCCAGGATATAAAAAGACGCTGGCTCCTCGGCAGAGAAGTTATGAACAACCTAGACAGAGGGTGAAAGAGCAGGGGCAATACGTTTCCAGGAAATGTCCATCTCGCCAAAGCTATTGTGTCCCCGGGAGTCATTTGCAGATGTGAGAGTTGACTTGAAAGGAAGCTGAGCATGGAAGAAAGTTGATGCTTTTGAACTGTCCCGTTGGAGAAGACTGTTGAGAGTCCCTGGGACAGTGAGGATGTCCAAGTGGTCCATACTAAAGGAAATCAGTCCTAACGATTGTTTGGAAGGACTCCGGCTGAAGCTGAAAGTCCACTAATCTGGCCACTTGCAGTGAAAAATTGATTCATGGGAAAAGTCCTCGATGCTGGGAAACTTTGAGGCAGGAGGAAAAGGGGGCAACAGAGGATGAGATGGTTGGACAGAATCTCTGACTCAGTGGACATGAGTGAACTCTGGAAGTTGATGATGGACAGGGAGACCTGGCATGTGGCAGTCCATGGGTTCTCAAAGAATTGGACAGGACTGAGTGATGGAATTGCACTGCACTGATAGAGAACCTCATATTGAATGGAGGACAAATGAATGCCCATATTTTCAAAGCTGATATACAGGGGTTCCATATATCATGAAAGAGAATGTGTACACAGAAATTCATAAATTAAGAGAAAGAATTCACGATTTGTTTCCCGTGTATGTTGAATACCATATTGCATGCAGGGAACATGTGCCTAGGTTTTCCAATGACATTTATAGGGTATTCCATCTCATTATACATTCAGTGTAGAAATGACAGAACCCATATTTTCAAATGTAGACTATAGAGCATTGCATCTCTCAGAAATTAAACCCAGACTCATATTTTCATAAGGGGAATACTGGGAATTCCACATTTCATGTAGGAAGATCTACCCCCAGCTATTCATATAGGACACGTAGCACCTGGCTTGTCATACAGAGAAAACCCAGTGTCTAGATTGCTTATATGTAATGTAAGGATTTTGTATTTCAAAGAAGACTATCTGTGGTAAGATGTTCCTATTTGAAATATAGACAATTGCATATTTCATGCAACAAGTTTGCTCTCCAGTATTTATTTCTGAAATATGTATACTGCATATGTCCTCTTACATATTCTGTCGCCTGGTTTCCATGTGAGAAATGAGCAAAAGTATCCATTTCCCTGATCACAAATTACTTATCAGGTGAACAAAAGAAAATATGTGCAATACCGAGAATACCACATTGCATGTAGGAAAGTCAGCTTGCAGATATAAGCATGTGAGATACAGAGGAGTCCATATCTCCTTTGGAAGCATGCACATCTAGATGAGAAATATCGCACACCAAACATTCCGTATTTCATGAAAAAGAAATGTGTGCCTTGACATTTCATATGAAATGAAGACTTTGGCCAAATTGCGGGATGATGATCTACACCATTTGCTGAATGAATTATGAGATTCCATATTTCATGTGGGAAGAATCTGTACAGGGACTGTAAAAACGGGGATAAAGCTAACAACATCTCATGTGAAAATGTCTGGGCACAGTGCTAGATCTTGAAATGACTGAGAATTTCCTATTTAACGGAGGAAAACGGGTGCCATGAGTTTCCACCGGATTCCACATCTTCACATAATATTACCTGCACAGAGTTGCAGATGAATGGAAATGGAATCTGTGGTATCTATACACAATCTAGATGTATCACAGAGCTCCAAAAGAGTACGCATGTGACTCAACTCACACGAGGTGGATGACCATGAAGCCTCTTCTACCGTGTCAATGCAGAAAGAGACAATTTTTGAAGACTAACTCATGCATATGGCTTTTAAAAAGACAGTACTGACAATCCTACATGCAGGGTATCAAAAAAGACACGGATGTAAATACCAGACTTCTGGACTGAGCGTGATAAAGCAAAAATAGGATGATCTGAGAGAAGAAAACGGAAATGTATCCATTACCATGCGTATATAAATTAGATGACCAGTGCGATTTTGGTCCAGGCCTCAGGATACCGTAGGTTGTACTCTGGGACAGCCCAGAGAGAGTGAGTGAGTAGGAAGCTATTCTATTTTTCTACATGAATCCCTTGGTTTGCCTCTCCTACTCTTCTTTTCCCCTTACAGCTTATCTTTGATGTATATAAATCTTCTTCATCAACCTCTGTTTATTCTTTCTTTTCTTTTCTTTCTTTGGGTTCCTCTCCACATATTTGACATTTTGTTTTCATTGCTTTATTCCCTAATTAGTACATTAGTTTACTTTGGTTTCCATTTTGTGCTATATTTTATCTTGCATTTACCTGGTAAATGCAATGTTTAATTTACATTCTTCACTGTCTCAATCTACATTATTTGCTTTATTTGGACTCTTTTCACTTTGGCATTGGTGTCTGTGTATATATATATATGTATATATTCCACTATTTTCAATATTTTAAGCTTGATTTTAACTGCTATTTGTCTGGAATTTATCTTTGGTTTCTCATGTTTGCATATTTCCTATGACTTCAATTAATGCCATAACAAACCAGTCGTGAAATCTTCATTCATCACAAGAGGTTCAGCCCTGAGCCTTTTTAGTGAGGCCACTGACTCCAACATTCTAGACTACCAGAGAACCAAGCCAAGGGAGTATCAAATATTGATAATTCACACAGCCCCCAGAAGCACCCTGTGTTGGACATCTCACGGACAAAACAAACAAAAGGAAAATAAAAATCCAATCATCAGCATACAGGATTATCACCTCACTCAGCCTTGGCCTTCAGAGGAAAAACAAATAAACAAAAGCTCACCACAAATCTCACCCTATAGGAACCACACAACAATTACTGGACCAACCTTAGCAGGGTAGAACACAAGAAGGAAAAAAAAAATGAAAATTAAGTTTGAAAAGAGAGATTTCAAACACAGTAAGTAAACAATAATAATAATAATGAAAATGCAGAGAAATACTCACAAATGGAGTAAGAAAATAGAAATACACAAGTCCACGGAAATGAAGAGGAAATAGGAAAATCACCTGCAGAAGAATTCAGAAAAACAATAGTAAGCATGACCAAAAACTTTGAAAAGAAGATTGAGAAAATGCAAGAATCAGTGAACTAACTAGACACATGAAAAAATAAAAATAAAGAGACAAACAACACAATTACTGAAATTAAAAATACTCTAAAAGCGATCAATAACAGAATACTGGAGGCAGAAGAACAAATTGTTGAGCTGGAAGAAAAAATGTTGAAAATAATTGCTGAAGAGCAATAAAAAGTAGGAAAATACTGAAGGATCATCTCAGAGATTTCAGGAACAAAATCAAACACACTAAGAATCAAAGTATAGGAGTCCCAGAAGAAGAAAAGAAAATATAATATGAGAAATTTCTGAAGAGCTTATATTTGAAAATCTTCCTTCAAAGGAAATGGAATAGTCAATCAGGTCCAAGAGGCACAAAGAGTGCCTTACAGAATAACTTCAGGAGACATATGGTAAGACACATACTGACCAAGTTAACAAAGACTAAACACTTTAGCCCTCACCTGCATACAGGTGAGGAAACAAAAGTTAGAAGTGGACATGGAACAACAGACTGGTTCCAAATAGGAAAAGCAGTATGTCAAGGCTGTGTATTGTCACCCTGTTTATTTGACATATATGCAGAGTACATTATGAGAAACACTGGGCTGGAAGACGCACAACCTGGAATCAAGATTCCTGGAAGAAATAAAAGTAACCTCAGATATGCAGATGACACCACCCTCCTGGCAGAAAGTGAGGAGGAACTAAAAGGCCTCTTGATGAAATCATAAGAGGAGAGTGAAAATGTTGGCTTAAAGCTCAACGTTCAAAAACTAAGATCATGGCATCTGGTCCCATCAATTCATGGAAAATAGATGGGGAAACAGTGGCTGACTTTATGTTTGGGGGCTCTGGAATCTCTGCAGATGTTGATTGCAGCCCTGAAATTAAAGACAATTAATCCTTGGAAGAAAAGATATGACCAACCAAGAGAGCATATTAAAAAGCAGAGTCATTACTTTGCCAGAAAAGGTCAATCTGGTCAAGGCTATTTTTTTTTTTTCCAGTATTCATGTATGGATATCAGAGGTGAACTGCAAAGAAAGCTGAGCACCAAAGAATTGAGCCTTTTGGACTTTGGTATTGGAGAAGACTTTTGAGAGTCCGTTGGACTGCAAGGACTTTTGAGAGTCCGTTGGACTGCAAGGAAATTCAAGCAGTCCATCCTAAAGGAGATCAGTCCTGGGCTTTCATTGAAAGACTGATGCTGAAGCTGAAACTCCAATAGTATGGCCACCTCATGTGAAGCGTTGACTTATTGGAAAAGACCCTGATGATGGGAGGGACCAGGGGCTGGAGGAGAAGAGGATGACAGAAGATGAGATGGCTGATTGGCATCACCTACTCGATGGACATGAATTTGAGTAAACTCCTGGAGGTGATGATGGATAGGGTGGCCTGAGGTGCTATGATTCATGGGGTCACAAAGAGTTGGACATGACTGGGTGGCTGAACTGAACTGAACTGAAACACAAAGAAAGAATATTTCAAAAACAGCCAGCGAGAAGCAACAAGTATCTTACAAGGGAAACTCCATATGCTTAACAGCTCTTCTTTCAGCAGAAACTCTGCAGGCCCGAGAGGATTGGCAGAATATATTTAAACTACCAAAAATGAAAAAAAAAAAAAAATCTACCACCAAGATTATGGGACAGAGCAAGTATCTCATCCATAATTGATGGACAAATGGAAAGCTGTTCCAACAATCAATAATTAAGACAAGTCAGTACCACTAAAGCAGTTTTACAAAAAATGTTAAAGGACTGATATAGTCAAGACATACAACAGAAGGAAAATCAACTCCAAACAGTTAAGAAAATGACAGTATGAATATATATATATATATTTATATATATATATTTATAATCTCAATAATTACCTTAAATACAAAGTGATTAGATGTTATGTCCAAAAGAAACTGACTGACTGAATGGATACAAAACAAGACCCATATAAGTATTGTGTACAAGAAACACAATTCAGACATAAAGACACATACAGTCTAAAAGTGATAGCATGGAGAAAGATATTCCATTCAAATGGGAAGCCAAAGAAACCTGAGTAGTAATCCTTATATAAGGCAAAATAGACCTGAAACTAAAGAAGATTGCAAGAGATAAGCGAGGACACTACATCATGATCAAGGGATCAATCATAGACAAAGACATAACAATTGTAAATAATTATTCACTCAACATGCACCTTAATACATGAGACAAACACTAACAGACAAAAAAAGAAGAACTGGTACTAACACAATCATAGTAGCAGACTACTATGCCAACTCAGATGAATGGGCAGGTCATCAACACTGAAAATTTAACCAGGGAACATGTGTCTTAAATGATACATTAGATGAGATGTATCTCATTGATACCTTCAGGACATTTCATCCAAATGCAGAAGAATGCACCTTCTTCTCAAGTGCACATGGAGCATTCTCCAGGATAGACCACATCTTGGCCATAAATCAAATCTCAGTAAATTTCAGAAAAATGAAATCTTATCAAGCATTTTTTCAGAACACAATACTATTAAACTAGATATCAATTATAAGAAAAACATTGTAAGGAACACAAGCATATGAAGATTAAAAACACATGTCTAAATAAGCAGCAGGTTACTGAGGACATCAAAAGGGAAGTGAAAATGTCCTTGAAACAAATGACAATGAAATAAAACATCTCATAACATATGGTATCCATCAAAAGCATCTTTAAGTGGGGCATTTATAGCAACACAAGCCTATCTCAGAAAAGAAAAAGGTATTGAATAGACGATCTAACTTGGCACCTAAAACAACTAGATAAAGCACAAGAACAGCAACAACAAAGAGAAATAATAATAATAATAAATACTAGCTTAATAAAAAGAAATAAATCATAAAGATGTGGTCAGAATAAAAGTAAAAGATATAATATAAGCAATTGTAAAGATTAATAAAATAAAAATTGGTGTTTTGAGGAGATACACATACTTCACAAACCTTTAGCTAGAGTCACCAATATGAAAAGAGAGAAGAATAAAATCAGCAAATTAGAAATGAAAACGGAGAGGTTACAACAGACAGGGCAGAAATACAAAGAATTACAGGAGACTGATATGAACAACTCTATGGCAACAAAAATGAGTAACCTGGAGGGAATGGAGAGATGCTCAGCTTAGTTCGGTTCAGTTCATTTCATTTCATTTCAGTTCAGTTCAGTCACTCAGTCATGTCCAACTCTTTGGGATCCCATGAATCACAGCACACCAGGGATCCCTGTCCATCACCAACTCCTGGAATTTACTCAGACTCATGCCCATCGAGCTGGATGGATAGATGCCATCCAGCTATCTCAACATCTGTCATCCCCTTCTCCTCCTGCCCCCTCCCAGCATCAGGGTCTTTTCCAGTGAGTCAACTCTTCTCATGAGGGGGCCAAAGTGTTGGAGTTTCAGCCTCATCATCAGTCCTTCCAATGAAAACTGATCTCCTTTAGGATAGACTGTTGGATCCCTCTGCAGTCCAAGGTTCTCTCAAGAGTCTTCTCCAACACCATAGTTCAAAAGCATGCATTTTTTGGTGCTCAGCTTTCTTCACAGTCCAACACTCACATCCATACATGACCACTGGGGAAAGCCATAGCCTTAACCAGATGGACCTTTCTTGATCAAGTCATATCTCTGCTTTTTTATATGCTATCTAGGTTGGTCATAACTTTCCTTCCAAAGAGCAAGCGTATTTTAATTTCGTGGCTGCAATCACCATTTCAGTGATTTTGGAGCCCCCTAAAAGGAGAGATGATAGAAAAGCTCAATCTTCTGACTGAACAAAGAAGAAATTGAAATTACAAAGAAGCCAATTAGAAGCTCTAAATCACAGCTGTGATGAAAAATTTCCCAAAAGTCAAAAGCCTAGGAGCACATAAATTTACAGGGGAGTTGTATCAAACATTTAAAGATGATACAGTGCTAATCCGTTGGAAACTCTTTCAAGACATTGCAGAGGAAAGAACAATTCCAAACTAATTCTCCAAGGCCTACCTTACTCTAATGCCAAAATCAAAGACAACAGCAACCAATAACTCTGATGAACATAGAGGACAAAACCCTCAACAACATTTTAGCAGACAGAACTCAACAACATATCAAAAACACATACACCATGGTCTTGTTGGGTTTATTCCAGGGATGCTAGAATACTTCAATATATACCAATCAATCAATATGATAGGTCATATTTACCAAATGAAAGGTAAAAAGTGTATGAAACCCGAAATAGAGGCAGAAAAAAAATTACATTTAAATATGTAAAATATTATATTAAAATGAAAGCTTAAAAGAACTAAACAAACAAAGGGGGAAAAAAAGCTGAAATGACTGTATTGTCCATCAACAGGTGACACAATAATTAAATCATGCAATGAAATATTATTAGACCATCAAATACACATTGTCTTATACACGCTATGACATGCTATAGTTCTGAAATGAAAAGAAGCCAGGAACAAAATCCTGCACACTGTATTAATCAGTACATGTGAATGAATATGTCCCACACTAGGTAGTTCTCTAAAGACAGACAAGAGAGGAGCGGATGCCAAGGTACAGATGAAGTGGTAAATGTCTGCTAACTGGGCAGTGTTTTCCACTGGAGTGATGAAAATATTCCAGAATGCAGCAGTGGTTATGGTTATGCAAACTATGAATAAATTACAAATCAGTTCATTATACAGTTTAACTGGAAAAATGCTTGGTATAGGAATGACATGTCTATACTCTATGTCCAAGAATATTATCCTTCAAAAATAGAGAAATGGGTATTCTCATAGGAACACAAAATTTGGGAATTTATTTTGAGCAGATATCTGGTTTGTTAGAAAGGTTGAATTGAAAAGAATTGTTTACATAGGATAAGATGATACTGAAGAGAAACTGTGAGTTAAGAAAGACTATCATAATGAAGTTTGCCACAAAATAAGCAAATTCTGGACAGCAATTATCCTTCATTGAAAAAATAAGTTACAAAATAAACAAAGGCAAATTGAAATGAAGGATTTTTGTATTATTAGTTGGTAAATATAAATGTTTGGTCTTCTCCATCTTTCCTTTTCACAGATTAAGAATCTTCAAATTTATAGTGTGTGTCATGTATCCAAGATATCTTTTGGCTCCGTGGTAAAGAATCTGCCTGCAATGCAGGAGCCATAGCAGACCAGACACGAATTCCATCTCTGGGTCAGAAAGATCCCTCGTAGGAGAACATAGCAATCTACTTCAGTATTCTTGCCTGGGGAATCCCCAAGGCCAGAGGAGACTGGCGGGCTTACAGTTCATCGGGTGGCAATAAGTTGGAGGCAACTGAGCAACTAATCAGCAACAGAGACACATTCCTGACAGAAATTCTGAAGATACCAGAAATACATGAGAAAATTCTCAGCCTAGACAAAGTGAAAGAAAATGCCTAGACAGTAGAGCTGAATTATTTTAAAAAGTAGACACTAGAGTTGAATTATAAAATATTTTAGGCAATACAATGTCTCCCAACAGTGTTGCAAACAGTGTGTTCCACACAAGGGAGAGGAAGAAGTTTTAATACTCACTCAATAGAAAATCTTTCTAGTCACATTAATAAACAAATAAAATAAAATGTCCAGAAAATGAACATAGTATTAAACCTATTGATCATTCTATATCTAATTAAGACTGTAAAATTAAAATGGGATTTTAAAAAATCTGCAAAAATATAATTTAAGCAGCCCCAATGAAAGTAACTTTATTTTGTTTTTTGTTTTGTTTTACTTTTTCCATAGTGTGAATGTAACTGACAATTAAGCCTGAATTTCACTTTAAAATATATTTTTCAAATTCAACAGAATACTTAATGTTCCAATATAAGATTTTGTACTTTTCAAGCTTAAAAAGTTTGTACCCATCAGTTAATACTTTGTTTCACTGATTCAGGGGTAAATAAAAGCACATTGTGTGTGTTTCCCCTGACATTCTTTGTGGTATCACTGTGTATTTTGAATAAATGCCTTGAATGAGGAGTGTGTAATAGTACATTCCCTCAGGGATTGCAGGCTATGCAGGAAGTCTCAAGGCCTTCCAACCCATTAATGATGATCTGTAGAATGGAGCAGGGGTAACCATGGCAGCTTGTGATGGCAACAACTGTTTAACAGGGTCTTCTCTTATTTATCTCCCTCATAGAAGACAAAAGTTTAAAGATAAATACTAAAACTGTTGTCACACACACACATAGACACATATATACACGTAAGTATGTATGTGTATTTACTTATATGTGTATATATATATATATATACTAAAATTTTCTTCCTTGTGAATAATAAAATATTAAAATCTGACATAAATCACAACACACTTTTAAAACTTAAGCCAACGGAATTTGAATTTGAAAAGGAAACATAATTACTGACATTATTTTAGAATATTCGTGTATGGAGCTGTTAATACAAAGAGAACCAGGTTTTACTTGGTTTTATTCTTGTAAGAAAACTCCTTGTGGGCAATGCCCCCACCACCCTGCCCCAGCTTGCCTGCACTGGATGTGGGCCACTCCCCCTGACCCATCTGTGGATGGCCACTGCTCCATTCTAAAGTCCTTAGCTTAAAAGGGCCTAAGCAATAATGCCTTTGTGACTTCCAAAAACTGCCATTATTTTCTTTCCTTTCTTCCCTGATACCCCCCGTTTTCTTTCCTGTTCTTTCTTATTATACAACTGATAAAATTTGCTTTCCAATTAGAGTTATTTCAAAATACTGGCAACATTCCCCATGTTGTAAAATACATCCTTGAACTCAGCTTACACCTAAGTTTGTGCCTTACACTCCACAACCTCTGTATTTCCCCTTCCCCTCTCCCCATTAGCTGGTAAATAGTCCATATTCTATATATCTGTGAGCCTCTATTTTTGTTATATTCTCCACTTTGTGGGGTTTTAAGATTCTGCAAGTGATACCATACTGTATTTGTCTTTCTTATTTTACTTAGTATTATACCTTTCATGTTGCTGCAGATGGTATTAATTTCATTCTTTGTATGGCTGAATAACATTCCATAGGTCATCCTTGATGGCCCAGTGGGAAAGAATCTGCCTGTCAAGGAGGATATGAGGGCTCAAAACCTAGGTAATGAAGATCCCTTGGAAAAGACAATGGCAACCCACTGGGGTGTTCTTCCTGGAAAATTCCATGGGCAGAGGAGGCTGGAGAGGGTAGAGTCCATAGGGTCCCCAAGAGTGGGAAATGACTTAGTGACTGAACAAAAACCAGTCTTCCTTTGTTTGCATATGCAACATCTTTATCCATTTATCTGTCTCTCATCTAATGGACATTTAGGTTGATTCCACACTGGTGAATTGTGTGCTTCAGGGAACTTTGGGACACATGGAATTTTTTTTATATTTGATATATATATCCAATACTGAAAGTGTTAGGCCATGTGTTGTTCCATCTTAGCTTTTTGAGAAATCGCTATACTCAAAATCACCATTGCTTCATTACTATGGACAATCTTTCAGGAATCAAGTTTGAGTTTTTAATGCTGTCAGTTACTGACATCATATCTTGAGGTGTAATAAACACTACTATGAGGTAGATGCCCTAGGGGAAACTACTTTGATGCTTTTTATCAAATGGCATTGCTGCCCCCTACCCGTAACCCATCTCCTCAGCTAAATTCCCACCCCTACACTCACATACAGAAAAACCACATCCTCTTCCTCTTCTCCCATGTGAAGTGTATCTTAGGGGCTCAGTCTGGACACAGTCCTGCCCCATAATTTTTAGGTCACTGGACTTACTGGTTGCCTCTCCAACTGCACAGGAGCCAACCCCTCTCTCTTCACAAACTTGTCCTTTCTCTTTCCTTTCTGCCCAAAGTAGAAATCTCAGAGACACACATAATTTCACATCAGATTGAATTTATAGAAATGTCATTTTTAATGTATGCAGTTGGTAGAAGATTCAATGTCTTTCCTGTTGGCCACTTTTCAGCAGTGAGACCCTCAAAGAATTCTGAGGTCTCTAACCATGTTCTGAAGTCACTGGCTACGCATTTGTCCAGCAGGAATGGCAGGGGTCTCCAGGATCTGTGGGACCTCTTCCAGTTTGTTCTGATTCAGCTCTTCATTGAGCATGGAATGCTGGCTACAGAGCTTTGAGCCTCTGATGTTCTTAATATTCTCCAAGGTGGGAGCTTTTTGAGAAGCTTTCTTGGTCAGCTTTGATTGAATGTGCTTATTTACCCTCACACTTACCCTGGTGACCTGGAGAAAGCAAGAGCAGGAGCAAAGAATGACATTGGTTTGGGGAAGAGGGTAGTTATGTTGGAACTGATGGCTTCAGCAGATGGAGTGTGACCATAGGGGACGAGTGCAAGTCAAGGAAAGGGGAGTGTGTCTATGGGGCAGTGTCAATGGGCAAGTTGAACGTGGGTGGGTTCACTCACCTTGACACTTCTTTTGGACCACAGTTCATAGGAGTTCTTCATCTTTTCATCCTAGATAAGGATTTGGCTGTTTCTTAATTGTGCTAGAACCTTTTGGCTTCCCAGTCACCATAGTCATTTAGTAAGTGTGTGTGTGTGTGTGTGTATGTTAAGAAATATGTTTTATTTAACCAGTTTTCAGAGCTGAATATTTATTCTATAAAAACTTTACAGATTGTACAGTTTATATATAGTTCAAACTATGGAACAAAAAATGAGATCCCACAGATGGAAAAATAGCAACAAGCAATCCAAGTAAAGGCAGATTTATACTTTGTAAGCTCTCCACGAAGATGCGAGGTGGTTGGTTCTTAGAACCTTAAAAGCTGTCCAACATTAAGACTTTGATTTTATTTCACTCTCCATTCATTCCATATGATTGCAATTTCAGAAGCCTAACCGGGGGGAGGCTTTTGGAATCGCCCCCACCCCTCGGAGGAATGTGGACGTCTATTGACAGGGCACTCTCAGATAGCATCCTGTACTTGATATATTGTGTAGACTTGAAAGCAGAGAACAAGAACATGAAATGTCAATATAATAAGGTAGTTTTGTTAAAAAGGAGTTTCTGCTATTAATAGTGTGAAAATAGAATGTTAAGTTATTAAATAAAATATGTTCTAATTGAAACTAAAAATTACAATTTAGAAGCATAAAAGTACTTATTTTTGGTGTAATACATCAAACATATCTGCA
Organism: Cervus canadensis; assembly: GCF_019320065.1. Classification (NCBI taxonomy): domain Eukaryota; kingdom Metazoa; phylum Chordata; class Mammalia; order Artiodactyla; family Cervidae; genus Cervus; species Cervus canadensis. The sequence continues at coordinate 2,342,747 of NC_057420.1, forward strand.
AATAGAAAACCAAAACTCTATATAAGGTAGTAGATCTCGCCCAACATCAAAAAGCACTCATGTAGTTATTTTACAAAAGGGTCAGAAAAACTAATTATAAACCTGCTAAATTTGACTTCTAACTTAACATACCATACTGAAGCTAGCCAGTGATTCACTAATACTGAAAAGCAAACTTTCCCCTAGACAGAGTAGTTTCTTCCTGCTAACTGTGCAAGAATCAAACATTTAAAAAGAGGGAACAATCAATTGATACCTCAGCATGAATCCCAGGTGTATTTTCCTTCAGGAGTATGTCCATCAGTGGGTGTTTAACCAGAAGTACTCATTCTAAAAGATAAGTCTCCCATGTGATTTAGAATTTTTGATCGCTGAGACTTTGGATCTCTTAGAGATAAGGGCACGTCTCAGATCTTTCCATATTTCAATTTGCGGCAGGGATGGCGAGGCTGGCTAACACCTCTTTCTTAGCTTCCAGAAGGAAAAAACAAGGGAAAACAAACATTCCTTCAGACTTTGCTGGCACCTGAACCAAGAAAACACACTTTTTTTTTAGACAGTACTAGCTGAAGATACAAAAATTAGAGCTTCAAGGAGCAGCCCAGAGCTCACCATTATCCTTTTACACTTGTGTGTGCATTAATAATACAATAATGACATTTGGACAAAGGAGTTATGCAGTTATTTATTTTGAAGTTACAGGACTTCAAAACTCCTTGGCAATAAACAGCTTTGCTGTCTAAAGTCCTGCTTCCCAGCGGGAGTTCCGGGTGACCCTGGCCCAGGCTGAGAGGAAAATTTGCCCTTGGAGTGACAGAATGAAGCAGGCCACAGGTTAATGGAGTCTTGCCAAGAGAATGCACTGATCAGAGCAAAAACCAGTTTCCAAAAACAGAAGAGAAGATGTTCCACATGGACATCACCAGATGGCCGACAGCAGAATCAGATGGATTATGTGCTTTGAAGTCAAAGATGGGGAAGTACTCTACAGTCAGCAAAAAGAAGACTGAGAGCTGACTGTGGCTCAGATCATGAGCTCCATATTGCCAAATTCAGACTGAAATTGAAGAAAGTAGAGAAAACCAATAGATCATTAAGTTATGACCTAATGAAATCCCTTAGGATTATACAGTGACAGTGAGATATAGATTCAGGGGACTATTTCTGATACACAGAGTGGCCGATGAACTATGGATGGAAGTTCATGATAATCTACAGGAGACAGGGAGTAAGATCATCTCAAAGAAGAAGAAATTAAAAAAAAAAAAATTGGCTATCTGAGGAGACCTTACAAATAGTTCTGAAAAGAAGAGAAGTGAACAGCAAAGGAGAAAAGGAAAGATATACCCATTTGAATGGAGAGTTCCAAAGAATAGCAAGGAAAAATAAGAAGGTCGTCCTCAGTGATCAATGCAAAGAAATAGAGGAAGACAATAGAATGGGAAAGACTAGAGACCTCCTCAAGAAAATTAGAATTGCCTAGGGAGTATTATATGCAAGGCTGGGCACAATAAAGGACAGAATCCCTATGGACCTAACAGAAGCGGAAGGCATGAAGAAGAGGTGGCATGACTATACAGAAGAATTTTACAAATGATCATCACAAGCCACATAATCATGATGGTGTGATCACTCACCTAGTGCTAGACATCTAAGAATGTGAAGTCAAGTAGGCTTTAGGAATCATCAGTCTGAACAAAGGAAGTGGATGCATAAGAATTACAGTGAAGCTATTTCAAATCCTAAAAGATGATGTTGTGAAAATGCATCCGATAGGTCAGCAAATTTGGAAAACTCAGCCATGGCCACAGGACTGGAAAAGATCAGTTTTCATCCCAACCCCAAAGTAAGGCAATTTCAAAGAGTGCTCAAACTACCACAAAGATTCACTCATCTCAAATGCTAGCAAACTAATGCTCAATCTTCTCCAAGCCAGGTTTCAAAAGTACATAAACTGTTAACTGCCACATGTTCAAACTTGTTTTAGGAAAGCCAGAGGAAACAAAGGTCACATTTCCTACATGATAAAATATCAACAAAGTAAGAGGGTTTCAAAAAAACAGCTATTTCTACTTTATTGACTATGCCAAAGCCTTCCACAGTGTGGATCTCATCAAGCTGTGAAGAATTCTGAAAGAGATGGGAATACCAGACCACCTGACCTGCCTCTTGAGAAACCTGTATGCAGGTCAGGAAGGAACAGTTAAAACTGGGCATAGAACAACAGACTGGTTTCCAAGAGTAAAAGGGGTACATCATGAAATAACATCATCACCCGTGTTATTGTAATTTTATGCAGTGTATATCTTGAGAAATGGAGGCTGGAAGCAGGACAAGCTGGAATCCAGATGGCCAGGAGAAGTATCAGTAACCTCAGATACGCAGATTACATCATCCTTAGAGCAGAAAGTGAAGAAGAACTAAAGAGCCCCTTACTTAAAATGAAAGTGGAGAGTGAAAAAGTTGGCTTAGAGCTGAACATTCAGAAAATGAAGATCATGACATCTGTTCCCATCAGTTCATGGCAAATATATGGGGAAACTGGAAACAACTGCAGAATTTTTTTTTTTCCTCTGTTGTTTTGGTATCCAAAATCTCTAGAGATGGAGATTGCAGCCATGAAGTAAAAAGATATTTACTCCTTGGAAGGCAAACTATGGCCAACATAGAGAACATATTAGAAAACAGAGACATTACTTTTGCAACAAGATCCATCTAGGCAAGGCTATGATTTTTTCAAGTAGTCATGTAGACATGTTATAGTCGAAGTATGAAGAAAGCTGAGCTCTGAAGAACTAATGGTTTTGAATTATGGTGTTGAAAAAGACTCTGGTGTATCCCTTAGACTACAAGGAGATCCAACCACTCCATCCTAAAAGAGATCAGTGCTCGGTTTTCATTGAAGGACTAATGTTGAAGCTGAAATTTCAGTATTTTGACCATCTGATGTGAAGAGCTTACTCATTTGAAAAGTCCCTGATACTGTTAAAGATTGAGGGCAGGAGGAGAAGGGGACGACAGAGGATGAGATGGTTGGATGGCATCACCAACTAAATGGAGGTGGATTTGGGTAAAATCCAGGAGTTTGCAATGGACAGGGATGCTTCCAGGGTCCAGCCTCAGCAGGATGCAGGGGTATCCTCAGGATGAACAGCATTGGCCAGACAGAGGGAGAGAGAGACAGAGAGAGAGACTCACAGACAGACAGAGACAGAGAGACCAGGCTGGGTGTGCAGCAGACTCTGACAAATATTTATTTTTTTACTGTAGCTTTTATATTCTATGGTAGTACAATTTAAGGGGAAAATAGTTTAATATTACATCAGCTTGCACTTCACAAAACCAGGGTGTTTCTGCATACTTGTTTGTTAGTCTTTTACATCATCTTCTGGCCTTGTGGTCTATTGACATTTTATGAACTAGGTGAATGCAAAGTTGATTTCTGTAATCTATTCTATATTGAACACAACTGTCAGTCTTTTTGCAGAAATTATTAGTAAAATTTTCTAAAACTTTTACCACAGTAAGACTCTGCAGCTCCAGTGAGGCAACCCCTCTCTAGAATTCATGGTTAAAATGAACAATATTTTTGTTTTCTCCAATAGGGCTTCCTCAACCCCTGAAGGTCTCTCTGCCTATTAGGGCCTTTTGTGTGAACAGGTTATTTATTCTGTTCATGATTAAGTTGTGGTGAGCAGTCATGTGCATTAGTACGCATTAGTCAAACAGGCTAGATTGCCAGCAAAGGGGTCTAAATTGAATCACTCCTTTCATCCTGGATAATCTTATAGGATCCCACCATCCAGGGAACATATTGACTAAAGTTCTAAGTTGATTTTGATTAAAAGAGATTGGGGAAGACCTTCAACCTGTGTCATAGAAATTAGCAAGTAGTCTCATATAGCAAGCATCAAAAAGACAGATATCATCTTTAAGGTGAGCACCAGGGCTTTTTGAAATTCCTGAAGTCCTGATGTGCCTTCCTTGTCAGGTCTTCTCCTCATGACCTTGTTATGGATGGGATCTTGTGTGATGGCTCCTGGCAGGAGGCTTTTTGTGCTGCGGTTCATATGGTCACAAAGAGTTGGACACAACTGAGTGACTGACCTGTGACCCTCATTCTCACTGAACTGAAATAAACTGTCATTTTTTTTTAAGTGATTTGTGTTGATTATGCCAATTTTTTTTTTTTTTTCGGTTGTATTGTTGACTATATAAGTCGCTTTCACATTTTTCTAAACATCCCTCTTGGTACTGAGTTGTCTTATGTTTTTGATTCTCTGAACAGATTTTAATTTATCCATCTGTTTTGAAAGAGATACTTCTCATGTTCAGTAATCTTGGTGGTACAGGTTTCCCACTCAGTACTTGAAATATATTCTTCCATTCTCTTCTGGCCTGCAGAATTTCTGCTGAAAGAGCAACTCTCAAGATATGGGGTTTCCTTTGTATGTGGCATGTTGCTTCTCCCTTATTGCGTTTGATATCCTTTCTCTGTGTTTAAATTTGCTAGTTTGATTAGTATGTGTCTTGAAATAGTTCTCCTTGGGTTTGTCCAGTATGGGGCTGTTTGTGCCTCTTGAAATTGTTTGACTATTTCCTTTTCCTCACTTGGGAAAATTTCAACTCTAGTCCCTTCAAAAATTGTTCCCATACTGTTTCTTCCTCTTTTCTTCTTGTGGGACTCCTATAATTGGAATATTGATGCATTTAATATTGCCCCAGATATCTCTGAGAGTATCCTCTGTTGGTTTCCTTCTTTTTACTTTATTCTGCTTTTTAGCAGTTATTTCTTCCATTTTACCTTTCAGCTTACTGATTTATTCTTCTGCTTCAGATAGTCTGTTATTGATTTATTTTAGAGTGTTTCTGATTTCAGTAGTTATGCTGTTTGTCTCTGTATGTTTATTACTCAATTAATCTAGGAATTTCTTCATTGATTCTTGCACTTTCTCCATTTTGTTTTCAAATTGTTGATCATTTTTACTATCATTTTTTCTGAATCCTTCTTCAGAAATATATATTTTTTTCTTCATTTTTTTGAACTTCTGTGTTTCTAGCTTGTTCCTCATGTGTGTAGTATTTTTCTGACTTTTCATTATCTTTTTAACTTCTTTTGTTTCAGCTCTCTTTACCCAGGCTTCAAGGTTTAATTCTTTCTTCCTTTCTTACTAAGGTCCATCCAGTGTTCTGCATATGATGCTTCTGAGTGAGATATGTGGTGACTTACTCTGATTGTTTTCCCTCTGATGCCAGGCTGAGTACTGTGGCAGTCCTGTCCGCTGATGATTGGATTTTTATTTTTGTTCTGTTTGTTTTTTGGCTTAGGTGTACCACACGGGGTGCAACTCATGGTTGGGTGATACTGGGTCTTGTGTTCAAGTGGTTTCCTATGTGTGTCTTCACAGTATTTGATATTTGATAACCCTCCTTGAGGGTTAGTTCTCTGGTAGTCTTGAATAGTGGAGTGAGTGCTCAGGTCTTGATCTCTTGTCAGGGACGAAGATTCCACAAGAGGTTTGTTGTGGCTTTAAAACCATGAGAAACGTTCAAATATGAGACACCAAAGATAGACCCCAGACAACATGCAGTTACAAAATAAGGCTAGTAATAATGAAAATAATCCAACATGCATATATGCATGTATATATATATATGCGTATATATGTTTATATACATTTGTATATATGTGTATATATATATATATACACAAAAAAAGACTCACACACATTACCAAAGTGAAAGGAGTCCAATAAAAATAAAATGTATATATATTTATGTATATTGTATATATATATATTCATATATATGTATATACGCCTATATATGTATGTATATATATGAGTATATACTCACACCCACCCAACATTCACAAACTGAAAGGAGTTCAGTAAAATAAAACACAGTAATCTCAACAACAAATAAAGCAAATCTATAATATATTTATGTGTTAAGAACAAAACTATAGCCTACATTCGAAAGCAAAACTAAATCATCTTGCCAAGGGGGATTAAACTTGAAAACAAAACTAACAAATGTATTGATAGGAAAGTAAAGAAGAGAAAGATAGTATTGCTATGCAGATTTAAATAGAGGGGATTGAAGACTTCTATATGTTAGAGATTAACTGCAAGGGGAAAAGAAATGTAGGATAGGCACACAAAGGAATAAATGGGAAAACATATAATAGGTTGAAAATTTTTTAAGTGAAAATTATAAAAAAGAGAAAAAAAGTGGAAAAGAGGAAAACAAACAAACCAACAAACAAACAATTAAAAAAAAAAAAAAAAAAAAAAAAAAAAAAAAAAAAAAAAAAAAAAAAAAAAAAAAAAAACCTCAGCCAAAAAACACAGTGTAGAGCCAGAGGTTTATAGCAACAATAAAATGAGTGACTGAAATTACACATATACATATACAGACATAAGGAAAATCAAGAGTCCAACAAAATAGGGTAAAATAGTTTGACCTGTCACACACAGAAAATCAAAAATCACATCTACCGGAAGAATATTAATTAAGGACAAACAGGAAAACAATACTAGTGGATAAGGCCAATTGAGGAGTAATGCAAAGAAAATAAACCTAAAAATACATTTATAGGAAAGGAAATAAAGAAGAGAAAGAATAGACATGCAAAGGTAAAAGTGGTAAAGGAATGATATTTATATACATTAAAGATTAACCAAAAGGAGAAAAGAAGAGGAGGATAGGCAAAGAAAGGAATAAATGTAGAAAACAATAAAAAAGATTAAAAATATTAAAGATATTTAAGGTTCAAATGGGGGTACAAATGGAAGAAGACAATAAAAATGAGAAAACAAAACAAAATTCCAGAGAGCAGCAAAAGACCAACGTAGAGGCAGAGGTGTATAACAAAAATAAAAAGTGTGACCGAATAGACACATACACATATACACCATAAGGAACATCAAAACATTCCAAGAAAAAGAAAATGCATTAAACTCATCCAGTGAACAAAGGAAACCAAAAGTTGATCTACAATAACAAAATGAACTAAAGAACAAGCTGGAAAAAGGAACTACAGCAAGGTCCTAGCTGGGGAATAAAGCAGTTAAAATAGAACTAACAAATATGTTGAGAGAATGGCAAGAGAGAATAGATATGCCATCTTAAACAGAGGTAGAAAAAGATGATTACTATACGAAAAGGTTAACTACAAGTGGAAGAGCAGATTAGGAAAAACAAACAAAGAATAAATGTAGAAAAAAATTAAGAGGTTTAAGAACTTAAAGATTAAAATTAGAAGAAGACTAAAGAAACAATAAAAGGAAAATTCTATAGAATTGCAACAGTCCAACATAGAAGCAGAGGTTTATAACAGGAATGAAAATGTGACAGAGGAAATTAAAAAAAAAATTGCTCAAAAGCTTCATTTGATCTCATAGTGCCAAAAAATTGACAACTACAACACTGAGGGTGAGGGCAGGAAAAAAGAGAGAAAAAATCCAAAAGAATCTACAGAGCAAGTTAAAAGAGAAGAACAATACATGTTTGTATTGAGTCATTGCTGCCAGAGTCCTTTCCCTCACTTGGATTCACAGTCCACCTCACCTCCCTATGATACCCTTCATCATTGTGCTGATCTCTGAACCTACTGTGCGTGCAGCTCACAATCTAATCTGTTTCTACTCCTGTGTGTTCTTGTCTCCAATATCCACAGGTATCAGAACTAGTGTCTTTCCTTTTGTTGTTGTTGTTGTTTGTTTCTTTGGAGGAGCTGTCAATGACCTTTGTATATTCCATAGACACAGTCTTCCTAGTTGATAGTGTGGATTTCATCTGCACTATGGACACCTGGTTGGAAGGTTCTGGGTCTTCTTCCTTAACTACACTGCCCGCTGGGATTCAATTGTGGTTTTATTCCCATCTCTGCATGTGGTTTGTCCACTGGGATTTGCTCCTGAGGTGGCCCTGGAGGCCTTTGGCTTGACCATGTGAGGGCCATGTGTGGAGGTGGTGCGGCTGCTTGGGTCACAGGGGTTCCGACATCACCAGCCACTCAGGGGTTTGGTGATTAGGACAGCAGGTAATATAGTGCTCTAGAAGGGTATAAAGATCAGTACTGGCCAATACGCTCCAGTATTCTCGCATGGAGAAACCCCTCCCAGAGAGCGAGTCCTGCCACAGTCTTCAGGGTAGAAAAGTGACACTACCTAAGTGACCCTGAGAGCAAAGATGCAAGAGTCTTTCGCAGTGGCAGCTCTGCCCAAATGAGAGTTGAGCATGAATGTGACACAGCTGCTTGGCTTGTGGGGACCCTCTCAGTGCCAATGTCCAGGGACTTGGACTGCCTCCACTGCAGCGATTATGGCCCTATCAGAATCTTTCTTTGAGCCTATCATAGCTGGCAATCAGAACGCCTGTTTGGCTAGTATTTCTCCATAGTTCCATGCATTCAGGCACTTCGAGAGTTCTCTTGTCTGGAGTCCTTCTCTGTCATTGAGTGTCAGGCAAATAGAGGGCGGACCCACAGGCTGGTGCCCTATTCTGTAGTTTGAATCATCAGTCACTTAAAGGAGCACCCTGGGTGGAGTCTTACTCACTAGTTCTGTGATTCAAGTCCTTGATGGGCCAGCCTCTATATTTTTAATTTGTGATGAAGGCATGTGGGGAGCGAGAGGCTAGGGTCATGGCTCCACCCACAGTACATGACTCAGCAGTGTCACCTTCCTTCCATGGCTGCCTGGCTTACCTCCACAAGCTTACCCACACAATCTCCTCATTTGAACACTCCCTCAATTTCTCTAACCAGTAGACAGCAGACCATGGCCAGGGATTTCTCCACAATCTCTATGAACCATCTGCTACCTGCTGTACCTTCTAAAGGACCTGTGTCCCTCTCTGGGGTGTGAGTGGCTGTGCAAAGGACTGTCTCATTCTCATTCCATTTAGGCTGCCACAGATCAGCTGTTTCACTCTCAGCCTGAACTGTTTCTCCTCTGATCCAGACAGTTGCTCCCATGTGGAGATTGGACACCTACTTCAGGTCTCCCACCCTCTGAAGGCAGGTCCAGTCCTACTAACACTCATGTTGCCCCCCTAGTTCCTTCATCCTACTGATTTTTTGTGGTTCCATATATTATTTGCTCTGTTCAGGCAGTCCTGTCTGCTCTCAGCTGAGGTTCTTCAAGCACCTGAGTCTGAAGGTGTATTTCTGATAGACTCTTGGACACAGATGTACTCCCTGTACACCTCCACCTCCAGCATCTCTGTCTCTCAAATTTTGACTATTAGAAATAAGACTGCTATGAACATTTATGTGTGTCCTAGGTGAGTAAGCAACCAGGGAACACGAGGAAGAGAGAACTTTGTGGAAACCAACGGATATCCCGCAAAGTCAATAAAGACTGTCTCCCAGGGGTACATCTCAGGTTGGCTGAACCTGCTAGTCAATTAGGAACACAGGGACTGTGGTGAAGAACACAACTCATACCCTTATCTTCCAGAGCAAATAACCTCAAAGAGAGAACTTAGGAGCTAGATGGGTAGGCATGATTACTCAGTGTTTCCTCTAAGAAGCTGGAAACTTGTGGTAGCTCTTTATGGAAATGAATTCCACCATGGTCTCAATTGTGAGGTAAAAAATAAAGGAGGTTCTGGCAGGAAGACAGCATGAGAAATTTGTGAGGGTGCATGTTGAGAAGACCTTTGCACACGAGGCTCACACACCACTGGGCAAGCTCCACCCCTTCCTTCCTGGGAATACTAATCAGCCACACATGGTCATTTCCTTCTTGGGGTCATCCAGCACAACCCAAAGCATGCATTTATCTGCTTCATCCACAACACCATGCTAAAATGAAGCCTGGCTATTATACCGAGGGAGGTGACCATTAGTCCTCAAGTTGAAACAAGCGAGTGCCAAGTGAAGCAATAGCAAGTGGATGTATTCAGTGCATTCTCACAGCTTGAGGACAGGGGTTTCAGACTGGAGACTAGAAAACTGAGGAGAGCTAGCAGAAGACTGAGAAAAGGAGGGGGGATGGAAAAGGTTTCTCATAAGTGGCCCAGAATTGAATGGTCTTCAAGGTGCATTAACACCAGTTGTAGGAGGAAAGTGAAATCATTCACATTTCCACAGCCTAGTTATCATGGAGGGATTTGAGGCAAGATGACTAAAAGTAGATAATAATGTAACGTGAGAGAGAATTGAATGAAAGGCTGAAAACCAGCTGTGAGGCTCGGTTTGGAGGAGACACACTCTCCCTGCCATGGGACCAATCTGTGTTGACTTAGAGAGATGAGGATGGCAGGTGAGATTGGCGGGCTCTTAAGGATCATAAAAAATGCCTCATCTCTGCTACCAAATCATCTGAGCTGCTCCCCATCCACCCTCTGAGTTTTCAGGATGAGGCTTTGTGATGTCAAGGCTCGGGCAGGGCTGCCATTCCCTGGGGAAGTGACTGACATAATAATCAAAAGGGTGTGGCCCCATATGTATAGGCATGCTCAGTGGCTCTGGAGCAGACCACTGGGAGTCTTCAAAATGAATAAGGTGGCCCGGGTGGCCCTTCCCTGTGCCACGCACCATGGCCTCTGAGGATCTGTAGGAGGTTGAAAGGATCCTTAATAAGAGGAAAAGCAATAAAGGGAAGACGGAGTATTTAGTTTGGTGGAAAGGCTCCAACAGTCAAGACGACACCTGGGAGCCAGAGCAGCACCTGGTGAACTGTGAGGAGTGCATCCATGACTTCAACCGCTGCCACAGTGAGAAGCAGAAGGAGGGCACTTTCTCCAGAGCCAACTGGACCTCCCCGAACAATGGCCAGTAGCGGATCTCCAGATCCACCAACAGCAGCTTCTCGAAGGCTGCCCCCAAGGCTGTAGTGGTGGGCACGGAGCAGGAGGCCAAGAGCAGCCTGCTGGTTACCGCCAGCCAGAAGTTCAGGAAGAGCCCCATGCCAGGCCTGGCCACCCACAAGAACAGGGACCTGGCCCAGTCTGACATCAGGAACCTCGTGCCCAAGAGCCCCTCAAGGGCAGTGGATGAGAGCTCTGAGAAGCTGGACCCCGTGGAGCAGGGGCTGTAGGACACAGCGGGCACAGAGTCTGTGGCCGAGAAGCCAGGTAGAGGCCCTTCTGAGCCTGGTGGTTTTGGGGACGTGGATGGGGATCTGGCCACGGATACACCCACTGGTGCAGCAGGTGTTGGCCCACATAGGCGGCCACGACCACGGGGCTGGCCGTGAACAGAAAAGTCACCTCCCCATTCATGGATGCACTGATGGCTAACGGGATGACCTCCCTACAAACATCAGTCACTGGTGTGACGGCCCGGAAGAGGAAGTTCATCGAGGACAGGCAAGACCAGCCCTTTGACAAGCTGCTGCGCTTGCACGTGCAGCAGATGGAGAGCACCTCCAGGTACCGGGACATCATGGTGCAGAAGCAGGATGGCTTCACCCACATTCTGCTGTCCACCAAGTCATCCGAGAACAACTCGCTGAACCCGGACGTCATGAAGGAGCTGCAGAGCGCACTGAGCACGGCCGGGGCCGACGGCAGCAAGCTGGTGCTTCTCAGCGCCGTGGGCAGCGTCTTCTGCTGCGGCCTGGACTTCGTTCACTTCATCCGGTGCCTGACAGACGACCGCAAGAGGGAGAGTGCCAGGATGGCTGAGGCCATCAGAAGCTTCCTGAACACCATCATCCAGTTCATCAAGCCTATTATCGTAGCCGTGAATGGCCCGGCCATTGGACTAGGAGGATCCATCCTTCCTCTTTATGACCTGGTCTGGGCCAATGAAAATGCGTAGTTCCAGACGCCCTTTACCACCTTCCTGCAGAGTCCAGACAGCAGTTCCACGATCATATTCCCCAAGTTTATGGGAGGAGCATCTGCCAATGAAATGCTGCCCTGCGGGCTGAAGCTAACGGCACAGGAGGCGTGCGGAAAAGGGCTGGTCTCCCGGGTATTCTGGCCTGGGGCTTTCACCCAAGATGTTATGGACCATTTCAAGGAGCTCGCCTCTTGCAACCCCGTCGTGCTGGAGGAATCCAAGACCCTTGTGCACTGCAACATGATGTTCGAGCTGCAGCAGGCCAAGGAGCAGGAGTGCGAGGTGCTGAAGAAGATCTGGGTCTTGGTGCAGGGCATGGACTCCATGCTCAAGTACCTGCAGAGGAAAATCGATGAGTTCTGATGGCTGGGCCCCCTGACCTCACCGGGCTGCACCGCGCCGGACCTCACACCCCAGGCCAGACTTGCCTGGAACTCCCGCTGGGTAGCAGGACTTGAGACAGCCAAGGTATTAATTGCCAAGGAGTTTTGAAGTCCTGTAACTTCAAAATAAATAACTGTATATCTCCTTTGTCCAAATGTCATTACTGTATTATTAATGCACACACAAGTGTAAAAGGATAATGGTGAGCTCTGGGCTGCTCCTTGAAGCTCTAATTTTTGTATCTTCAGCTACTACTGTCTAAAAAAAAAAAAAAAAGTATGTTTTCTTTGTTCGGGTGACAGCAAAGTCTGAAAGAATGTTTGTTTTCCCTTGTTTCTTCCTTCTGGAAGCTAAGAAAGAGGTGTTAGCCAGCCTCACCATCCCTGCCCCAAATCGAAATATGGAAAGATCTGAGATGTGCCCTTATCTCTAAGAGATCCAAAGCCCCAGCTATCAAAAATTCTAAATCAAATGGAAGACTTGTCTTTTAGGATGAGTACTTCTGGTTAAACACCCACTGATGGACATACCCCCAAAGTAAAATACACCTGGGATCCATTTTGAGATATCAGTTGATTGTTCCCTCTTTTTAATGTTTGATTCTTGCACAGTTAACAGGAAGAAACCTCTCTCACTAGGGGAAAGCTTGTTTTGCAGTCTTAGTGAATCACTGACTAGCTTCAGTATGCTATCTTAAGTTATAAGTTAAACTTTGCAGGTTTATAATCAGTTTTTCTGACCCTTTTGTAAAATAACTACATGAGTGATTTTTGATGGTGGGTGAGATCTACTACCTTATATAGAGTTTTGGTTTTCTATTTGCAGATATTATCAATGTATTAAACCAAAAATAAAAAAGTATTTTTATGCTCCTAAAGTGTAACTTTTAGGTTCACTTAGAACATGTTTTATTTAATAACTTAAAATTCTTTTGGCACACTATTTAATGCAGAAACACCTTTTTAAGTAAACTACTTTATTATATTGACATTTCAAGTTCTTGGTCTCTGCTTTCAGTCTACAAAGATACCAAGTACAGGAAATAGTCTGAGGGTTCCCTGTGTCAATAGATGTGCACATTCCTGTCAGGGGTGGGGACGATTCCAGAAAGCCTGTCCCTTTGTCACACCTTGCAATCATATGGAATGAATGGAGAGTCAAATAAAATCACTCTGTATTTATAAAATAAAACTGTCTCACTTGGACTGTTTTTAAGGTTCTAAGAACCGACCACCTCGCAGCTTCACTGAGAGCTTGCAGAGTGAAAATCTGCTTTTACTTGGATTGGTTGGTGCAGTATTTTTCCATCTGTGGGACCTACTATTTTTTGTTCCAGTGTTTGAACTATATATAAATTATACAATATGTAAAGTTTCTATAGAATAAATATTCAGCTCTGAAAACTGGTTAAATAAAACATATTTCTTACACACACACACACACAAACACACAGACACACACATACACAAGACTAAATGACTAAGGTGACTGGGAAGCCAAAAAGCTCTAGCACAATTAGGAAACAGATGAGTCCTTATCCAGGATGAAAAGATGAAGAACTATCAACTGAGGTCCAAAAGAAGTGTCAAGGTGAATGAACCCACCCACGCTCAACTTGCCCATTGACATCGCCCCATAGACACACTCACCTTTCCTGGTCTTGAACATGCCCCCTCTTGGTCACACTCCATCTACTGAAGCCATGAGTTCCAACCATTACTACCCTCTTCCCCAAACTAATGTCATTCTTTGCTACTTCTCTTGTTTTCTCCAGGTCACCAGGGTAAGTGCGAGGGTAAATAAGCACATTCAATCAAAGCTGACCAAGAAAGCTTCTCAAAAAGCTCCCACCTTGGAGAATATTAAGAACATCAGAGGCTCAAAGCTCTGTAGCCAGCATTCCATGCTCAATGAAGAGCTGAATCAGAACAAACTGGAAGAGGCCCCAGAGATCCTGGAGACCCCTGCCATTCCTGCTGGACAAATGCGTAGCCAGTGACTTCAGAATATGGTTAGAGACCTCAGAAATCTTTGGGGGTCTCACTGTTGAAAAGTGACCAACAGAAAAGACATTGAACCTTCTACCAACAGCATACATTAATAACAACATTTCAATAAAATCAACCTGATGTGAAATTATGTGTCTCTGAGCTTTCTGCTTTGGGCAGAAAGGACAGAGAAAGGACAAGTTTGTGAAGAGAGAGGGAGATGGTTCCTGTGCAGATGGAGAGGGGACTAGTAGGTCCAGTGAGCTAGAAAGTATGGGGCAGAACTGTGTCCAGATTGAGCCCCTAAGATACACTTCCCATGAGAGAAGAGGAAGAAGATGTGGTTTTTCTGCATGTGAGTGCTGGGCTGTGAAGTTAGCTGGAGTGCTGTGTCATGGGTGGGTCAGCAATGCTGTTTGCTAGAAAGCATCAAAATAGTTACGGTGAAAAGGAAAGATGGAGAAGACCAAACATTTATATTTACCAACTAATAATATGAAAAAGCCTTCATTTCAGTTTGCCTTTGTTTACTTTGTAATTTATTTTTTCATTGAATAGTAATTGCTGTCTGGGATTTTCTTATTTTTCGCAAACTTCAATGTGACAGTCTTTCTTAACTTGCAGTATCTCTTCAGTATCATCTTAGCCTATATAAACAATTCCTTTCAACCTTTCTAACAAACCAGATATCTGCTCAAAATAAATTCCCAGATTTTGTGTTCATAAGCGAATACCTATTTCTCTATTTTTGAAGGATAATATTCTTGGACAAAGAAGTCAGTTCAATAAATTATATATATATAATTTATAATATATATATAATTTATATATATATATATATATATATATATATATACATATATATATATATATATAGACACGTCGTTCCCATACCATGCATTTTTTTCCAGTTAAACTGTACAATGAACTGATTTGTAATTTCTTCATAGTTTGCATAACCATAGCCACTGCTGCATTCTGGAATATTTTCATCATTCCGGCGGAATACACTTCCCAGTTGGCAGACATTTACCACATCCTCTGTACCTTGGCATCCTCTCCTTTCTTGTCTGTCTTTAGAGACCTACCTAACCGGGGACATATTCATTCACATGTCCTGATTAATGCAGTGTGCAGGATTTTGTTCCTGGCTTCTTTTAAGCAGCATGATCATTTCAGAACTATAACATATTATAGCGTGTATAAGAACAATGTACATTTGATGGCCGATTAAAATTTCATTGCATGATTTATTTATTGCATCACCTGTTGATGGACAATTCAGTCATTTCCGCTTTTTTTTTTTCCCCCATTTTTTGTTTAGTTCTTTTAGGCTTTCACTTTAATATAATATTTTACATATTTAAATGTAATGTTTTTTCTGCCTCTATTTCATTTATCATACACTTTTTACCTTACATTTGCTAAATATGAACTATCATATTGATTGATTTGTATATATTGAAGAATTCTAGCATCCCTGGAATAAACCCAACATGATCATGCTGTATGTGTTTTTGATATGTTGTTGAGTTCTGTTTGCTAAAATGTTGTTGAGGGTTTTGTCCTCTATATTCATCAGAGATATTGGTTGCTCTTGTCTTTGTCTGATTTTGGCATCAGGGTAAGGTAGGCCTTGGGGAATTAGTTTGGAATTGTTCTTTTCTCTTCAATGTCTTGAAAGAGTTTCCAACGGATTAGCACATATCATCTTTAAATGTTTTATACAACTCACCTGTGAATTTATCTGCTCCTAGGCTTTTGACTTTTGGGAAATTTTTCATCACAGCTGTGATTTAGAGCTTCTAATTGGCTTCTTTGTAATTTCTATTTCTTCCTTGTTCAGTCAGAAGATTGGGCTTTTCTATCATCTCTCCTTTTGGGGGGCTCCAAAGTCATTGCTGATGGTGATTGCAGCCACGAAATTAAAATACGCTTGCCCCTTGGAAGGAAAGTTACGACCAACTTAGATAGCATGTTAAAAACCAGAGACATGACTTTGCCAAGAAAGGTCCATCTGGTCAAGGGTATGGCTTTCCCCAGTGGTCACGTATGGATGTGAGCGTTGGACTGTGAAGAAAGCTGAGCACCAAAAAATGCATGCTTTTGAACTATGGTGTTGGAGAAGACTCTTGAGAGAAATTTGGACTGCAGAGGCATCCAAGAATCTATCCTAAATGAGATCAGTTTTCATTGGAAGGACTGACGCTGAAGCTGAATCTCCAATACTTTGGCCCCCTAATGAGAAGAATAGATTCACTGGAAAAGACTGTGATGCTGGGAGGGATTGGGGACAGGAGGAGAAGTGGATGACAGAGGAAGAGATGGCTGGATGGCATCACAGACTCGATGGGCATGAGTAAATTCTGGGAGTTGGTGATGGTCGGGGATGCATGGCGTGCTGCAATTCATGGGATCGCAAAGAGTTGGACATGACTGAGTGACTGAACTGAACTGAGCTGAACTGAGCTGAGCATCTCTCCATTCCCTCCAGGTTATCCATTTTGTTGCCATTGAGTTGTTCATATCAGTCTCCTGTAATTCTTTGTATTTCTGCACTGTCTGTTGTAACCTATCCTTTTTCATTTCTAATTTGCTGATTTTTTTCTTCTCTCTTTTCATCTTGGTGACTGTAGCTAAAGGTTTGTGAAGTGTGCTTATCCTCTTAAAACACCAATTTTTTATTTTATTAATCTTTACAATTGTTTCCTTTATATCTTTTACTTTTGTTCTGCCTACATCTTTATCATTTATTTCCTTTTACTAAACTAGTATTTCTTTTATTATTATTATTATTTTTTCTCATTGTTGTTGCTGTTCTTGTGCTTTATCCAGTTGTTTTAGGTGCCAAGTTAGATTGTCTATTCAATACCTTTTTGTTTGTTTCTTGAGGTAGGCTTGTGTTGCTATAAATGTTCCTCTTAAAGATGCTTTTGATGGATGCCATATGTTATGAGATGTTTTATTTTCATTGTCATTTGTTTCAAGCACATTTTCACTTCCCTTTTGATGTCCTCAGTAACCTTTGCTGATTTAGACATGTGTTTTCTTAATCTTCATATGTTTGTGTTCCTTACAATGTTTTTCTTATAATTGATATCTAGTTTCATTGTATTGTGGTCTGAGAAGATGCTTGATAGGATTTCAGTTTTCTGAAATTTACTGAGGTTTGATTTATGGCCAAGATGTGATCTATTCTGTAGAATGCTCCATGTGCACTTGAGAAGAATGTACATTCTTCTGCATTTGGATGAAATGTCCTGAGGTTATCAATGAGATACATTTCATCTAATGCATCATTTAAGACACATGTTCCCTTCTTAAATTTTCAGTGTTGATGATCTGCCCATTCATCTGAGTGGGGTTTTATAGTCTGCTACTATGATTGTGTTAGTACCAGTTCCTCTTTTTATGTCTGTTAGTGTTTGTCTCATGTATTGAGGTGCTACTCTGTTGGGTGCATAATTATTTACAGTTGTTATGTGTTCATCTATGATTGATCCCTTGATCACGATGTAGTATCCTTGTTTATCTCTTGCAGTGTTCTTTAGTATCAGGTCTATTTTGCCTGATATAAGGATTACAACTCCAGCTTTCTTTGGCTTCCCATTTGAATGGAATAATGTTCTCCATCCTCTCACTTTTAGACTGTATGTGTCTTTATGTCTGAAGTGTGTTTCTTGTAGACAGTACTATATGGGTCTTGATTTGTATCCATTCAGTCAGTCAGTGTCTTCTGGTCAGAACATTTAATCACTTTGTATTTAAGGTAATTATATTTATTTATTTATACAAACTCATTTTTTGAACTGTTTGGAGTTGATTTTCCTCTCTTGTATGTCTTGACTGTATCAGTCTCTTTAACATTTGTTGTAAAGCTGCTTTAGTGGTATGACTTGTCTCAATTCTTGCTTGTCGGAACATCTTTCAATTTTTCCATCAATTATGAATGAGATAATTGCTGTGTACAGTAATCTTGGTGGTAGATTTTTTTTTCCCTTCTGGTACTTTAAATATATTCTGCCAATCCCCTTGGGCCTGCAGAGTGTCTGGTGAAAAAAGAGCTGTTAAGCATATGGGTTTCCCTTGTAAGATACTTGTTGTTTCTCCCTGGTTGTTTTTGAAATATTCTTTTTTGGTCTTTCAGTTCAGTTCAGTTCAGGCACCAAGTCGTGTCCAACTCTTTGCGACCACATGAATTACAGCACCTCATGCCTCCCTATCCAACACCACCTCCTGGAGTTTACTCAAACTCATGTTCATCGAGTCGGTGATCCCCTCCAGCCATCTCATCTTCTGTCGTCCCCTTCTCCTCCTGCCCATGGTCCTTCCCAGCACCAATGTCTTTTCCAATAATTCAATGCTTCACATGAGGTGGCCACAGTATTGGAGTTTCAGCTTCAGCATCAGTCCTTCAGTGAAAGCCCAGGACTGATCTCCTTTAAGACGGACTGCTTGGATCTCCTTGCAGTCCAACGGACTCTCAAAGAGACTCCAACACCTCAATCCAAAAGGTTCAATTCTTTGGTGCTCAGCTTTCTTTGCAGTTCAACTCTCACATCCATGCATGAATACTGGACAAAAACCATAGCCTTGACCATATTGACCTTTGTTGACAAAGTAATGACTCTGCTTTTTAATAAGCTCTCTTGGTTGGTCATATCTTTCCTTCCAAGGATTAATTGTCTTTAATTTCAGGGCTGCAGTCAACATCTGCAGAGATTTCAGAGCCTCCAAAAATAAAATCAGCCAAGGTTTCCCAATCTATTTACCATGAAGTGATGGGACTAGATGCCATGATCTTAGTTTTCTGAGCGTTGAGCTTTAAGCTAACTTTTTTGCTCTCCTCTTACGATTTCATCAAGAGGCCTTTTAGTTCCTCTTCATTTTCTGCCACAAGGGTGATGTCATCTGCATATCTGAGGTTATTGTTATTTCTCCCAGCAATCTTGATTCCCGCTTGTGCGTCTTCCAGCCCAACATTTCTCATAATGTACTCTGCATATATGTCAAATAAACAGGGTGACAATACACAGCCTTGACATACTCCCTTTTCCGATTTGGAACCAGTCTGTTGTTCCATGTCCACTTCTAACTTTTGTTCCCTCACGTGCATACAGGTTTCTAAAGTGTTTAGTCTTTGTTAACTTGGTCAGTATGTGTCTTGCCATATGTCTCCTGAAGTTATTCTGAAAGGTGCTCTTTGTGCCTCTTGGATCTGATTGACTATTTCCATTTCCTTTGAAGGAAGATTTTCAACTATAATCTCTTCAAAAATTTCTCATATCATATTTTCTTCTCTTCTTCTGGGAGTCCTTTATTTGCTTCTTAGTGTGTTTGATTTGTTCCTGAAATCTCTGAGTTTATCCTTCATTCGTTTCCTACTTTTTATGTTTTATTGCTCTTCAGCAATTATTTCCAACATTTTTTCTTCCAGCTCAACAATTTGTTCTTCTGCTTCCAATATTCTCTTATTGATTCCTTTTAGAGTATTTTTCATTTCAGTAATTGTGTTGTTTGTCTCTTTATTTTTATTCTTTCATGTGTCTAGTTAGTTCATTGATTCTTGCATTTTCTCAATCATCTTTTAAACATTTTTGGTAATGTTTACGATTGTTTCTCTGAATTCTACTGCAGGTGATTTTCATATTTCCTCTTCATTTCTGTGGACTTCTTTTTTTCTATTTTCTTACTCCATTTGTGTAGTATTTCTCTGCATTTTCATTATTATTATTATTGCTTACTTACTGTGTTTGAAATCTCTTTTTTCAAATTTAATTTTGATTTTTTTTTCCTTTTTGGGTTCTATTTGCTAAGGTTGGTCCAGTAGTTGTTGTGTGGTTCACAAAGGGTGAGATTTGTGGTGAGTTTTTGTTTACTTGCTTTACCTCTGAAGGCCAAGGCTGAGTGAGGTGGTGATGATTGGATTTTTATTTTATTTTTGTTTGTTTTGTCCATGAGATGTCCAACACAGGATGCTTCTGGGGGATGGGTGATGATAGGTATGTTCAAAGATTTCCTTTGTGTGAATTATCAATATTTGATACTCCTTTGGCTTAGTTCTCTGGTAGTCTAGGATCTTGGAGTCAGTGGCCTCACTAAAAAGTCTCAGGGCTGAACATCTGGTGAGGAATGAAAATTTCACAACTGGTTTGTTATGGCATTAATTGAGATGATAGGAAATATGCAAACATGAGAAACCAAAGATAAATTCCAGACAAATGGCAATTAAAATCAGGCTAATAATAATGAAAATAATGGAATATATACATATACATATACACAGACACCCATGCCAAAGTGAAAACAGTCCAACAAAAGGAAATAATATATAGAGACAGTGAAGAATGAAAATTAAACATTGCATTTACCAGGTAAATGCAAAATTAACTATAGCACAAAATGGAAACAAAAGTAAAGTAATGTACTAATCAGGAAATAAAACAATGAAAACAAAATGACAAATGTGTGGAGAACAACCCAAAGAAAGAAAAGAAAAGAAAAAATAGACAGAGGTCGATGAAGAAGATTTATATACATCAAAGATAAGCTTCAAGGGGAAAAGAAGAGTAGGAGAGGCAAACCAAGGGATTCATGTAGAAAAATAGAATAGCTTCCTACCCACTCGCTCCCACTGGGCTGTCCCAGAGTACAACCTAGCATGTTCTGAGGCCTGGACCAAAATCGCACTGGTCATCTAGTTTATATATGAATGGTAACGGATATGTTTCCATGTTCTTCTCTCAAATCATTCTATTCTTGCCTTATCCTGCTCAGTCCAGAAGTCTGTTTTTTACATCCTTGTCTTTTTTGATACCCTGCATGTAGGATTGTCAGTACTGTCTTTTTAAAAGCCACATAAATGAGTTAGTCTTCAACAATTGTCTTTCTCTTTCTGAGTGTACACGGTAGAAGAGGCTCCATGGTCATCCACCTCATGTGATTTGAGTCACATGCATACTCTTTTGGAGCTGAGTGATACATATAGATTGTGTATAGACACCACAGATTCCATTTCCATTCATCTGCATCTCTGTGCAGGTAATATTATGTGAAGATGTGGAATCCTCTGGAAACTCATGGCACCCGTTTTCCTCCATTAAATAGGAAATTCTCAGTCATTTCAAGATCTAGCACTGTGCCCAGAGACTTTCACATATAGGATGCCGTTAGTTTTATTTCTCTTTTTTGAGTCCCTGTACAGATTCTTCCCACATGAAATATGGAACCTCCATAATTCATTCAGCAAATGGTGCAGATCATCTTCCCGCAATTTGGCCAACGTCTTCGTTTCACATGAAATGTCAAGGCACACATTTCTCTTGCATGAAATAGGGTATGTTTGGTGTGCCATATTTCTCATCTAGGTGTGCATGCTTCCAAAGGAGATATGGACTCCTCTGTATCTCACATGCTTATATCTGCAAGCTGCCTTTCCTACATGCAATGTGGATTTCTCGGTATTGCACATATTCTCTTTCATTCACCTGATGAGTAATTTGTGATCAGGGAAATGGGTACTTTTGCTCATTTCTCACATGGAAACCAGCTGACAGAGTATGTAAGAGGACATATGAAGTATACTTATTTCAGATATAAACATTTGAGTGCAACCTTGATGCATGAAATATGCAATTGTCTGTATTTTAAATGTGACATTTTACCACAGATAGTCTTCTATGAAATACAAAATCCTTACATTACATATAAACAATCTAGACACTGGGTTTTCTCCGTATGACAAGCCAGGTGCTATGAGTACCATGTGAATAGCTTGGGGTAAATCTTCCTACATGAAATGTGGAATTCCCTGTATTCCCTTTAAGAAAATATGAGTCTGGGTTTAATTTCTGAGATATGCAATGCTTTATAGTCTACACCTGAAAATATGGGTTCCGTCATTTCTACATTGAATGTAAAATGAGATGGAATTCCCTATAAATGTCACTGGAAAACCTAGGCATAGCTTTTCCTGCATGCAATATGGTATTCAACATACACGGGAAACAAATCGTGAATTCTTTCTGTTACCTTTATGAAATTCTGTGTACACACTCTCTCTCACGATATATGGAACTCCTGTATGTCAGCTTTGAAAATATGGGCATTTGTTTGTCCTCCACTCAATATGAGGTTCTCTATCAGTGCAGTGCAATTCCATCACTCAGTCCTGTCCAGTTTTTTGAGAACCCATGGACTGCCACATGCCAGGTCTCCCTGTCCATCATCAACTTCCAGAGTTCACTCATGTCCACTGAGTCAGAGATTCTGTCCAATCATCTCATCCTCTGTCTCCCCCTTTTCCTCCTGCCTTCAATGTTTCCCAGCATCAGGGACTTTTCCCATGAGTCAGTTTTTCACTGCAAGTGGCCAAATTAGTGGACATTCAGCTTCAGCCTGAGTCCTTCCAAACAATCGTTAGGACTGATTTCCTTTAGTATGGACCACTTGGACATCCTCACTGTCCCAGGGACTCTCAACAGTCTTCTCCAACGGGACAGTTCAAAAGCATCAACTTTCTTCTATGCTCAGCTTCCTTTCAAGTCAACTCTCACATCTGCAAATGACTCCCAGGGACACAATAGCTTTGATGAGATGGACATTTCCTGGAAACGTATTGCTCCTGCTCTTTCACCCTCTGTCTAGGTTGCTCATAACTTCTCTGCCGAGGAGCCAGCGTCTTTTAATATCCTGGCGGCAGCCACCAACTACACTGAATTTTGCAGTCCCTCAAAGGATAGTCTGCCACTGTTACCACTGCTTCCCCATCCATTTGCCATGAAGTCATGGGGAATGCTCAGATTCTCAATGTGTCCCCTATGAAAGCATTAGCAAGGGTTTCTAGGCAGAGATTTTCCAATGTGAAATATGGAATTCTCCATGTTTCATATTTGGAAATCATAGAACCATTTGTCCTAAGAAATATGGAGTGATGTGTATCTCACAGTTGAGAATATGAGGGTATATTTTTTCTGCATGCATTTTGAAATTCTGGATATTTCATACGAGAAAATCCGTATGATGGTTTTCAGAAGAAAATATTTAATATGCAAGAATAGCCATAGAGACCAGTCGAAATAGATTTTCCTATATGTTATTTTCATGTTTCTAGCATTGAAAAATCGACCCAGATAATGCTACGGAAAGTACTGAATTCCATTTTACACTGAATACCTTGTATGATGCTGATGAAAATTTTCTCATGCCACATAGGTATCGTCTACATTTCATATCTGAACTCTGGCCACTCATTCTCTACATGAACACAAAATACTCTATAGGTCACATATAAACATCTCTGGTCACATTTTGACACATGAGGCTTTGGATCTTCCATACAACACATAAGAAATTCCATCCCGACTGAGATCTCAATTCCATATCATTCAGATATGAAAGGCTGTGCAATGAATTTATCAATAGGAATCTGAAAAATATATACGTCACTCAGCAAAAGAGGGTGCCAAGTTTACTCAATGAAGTAGCGGATTCTTAGCATTTTACCTATGAACATTTTGGTGCTGACTTGACGTCAAGATACACTGAATTGTTGTATTTTGTGGTACAGAAATCTAGAGGCTGATTCACTTCCAGGTAATATGAGATTCCCTATACATCCAATGTGAAAATTTGGGTGGGGATTCCCTTACCTGAAACTTGGAATTCACCACATTTCATATATGACCTTTTGCTATCGGTTGCTCTAAGCACAGATAAACAATGTGGAACAGGAATTATCTCTGTTACATGAGGGAAAATCTGTGCACCATTGCTTCTTCATGAAATATGGAAGTATATGTCATCCTCTTACATATATCAAGACATATTTTTCTGCCTGAAATTCTCTGTATCTCCTATATCTTGATGAAAATGTTGTCTCAGGCAAGGTGTAACCTCTATATTTCATGGGTAAAAAGCCAACTGGGATATTTCTGGAAGAAGCATGGTAATCTCTGCATTACATAAGAACTAGTGTTCCTTCAGTTACTGAAACATTTGTGTTTCCTGTTTGTTATTTTTGTTTGTTTGATTGTTGTTTTTTTCTTTGTATGACTTGAAAGAGTGTGTCTGTATATGATTGTTGTAGTGAGGCCTGTTTTTGAATGTGTTTCTGTATGGGAGGGTGGTGGTCTCTGGCGCACTGTAGACAAAGAAAAGAAGGCAAGAGGAAATGAGACATGCAGCAAACAGAAGAGGAATCAGGAGGTGTGCAGAGAATGGGGGAGTCTAACTGAGACTTTGGCACCGTGCCCCTGTCCAGGAAAAAAGGAGGAAAGGAAGGCTACTAACAACTCAGAATAGTGGGTCCACTAATCTGGAATGACACTGAGAGAATGAACACGGTCAAAATTGCAGGTGTTCTGTTGCCTGTGTTTTTACCTGGAAGCAGGGATAGGTGCTTGAGGCATTGGCAGCTGTCAATCAGGAGTTGTGGGTCTTTAAAATTATGGCATTTGGTCTTATCAGATTGTGGCAGGTGAGTTAACCTGTGGAAATGGTGGATGAAGCAAGGACATGACCCGGGAAAGTGGTGAGGACTGTATACCTGAAACCAGCATACCATTAACTATTAAGTTAACTATGTTGTTGTTCAGCCAACAAGTTGTGTCTGATGTTGCAATCCCATGGGCTGCAGCATGCCAGGCTTCCCAGTCCTTCACCACCTATCAGAGTTTGCTCAAACTCATGTCCATTGAGTTGGTGATGCCATGCAACCATCTCATCCATCCTCTGTTGTCCCCTTCTCCTCCCACATTCAGTCTTTCCCAGCACCATGGTCATTTCCAGTGAGTCAGCCATTTGCATCAGATGGCCAAAGGATTGAAGATTTAACTAAGTTAACCATACTCCAACATAAAATTAAAAAAAAAAAAACAAAACATAATAATCTTTTAAATTTGTGATGTTGGGTTCATCCTTGGCCAAGAGATGAGTTACTCTTGTACTTCCTAAGTGTACACACTCACACACATATGCCCAGACACACACACACACACACACACACACACACACACACACACACACATACACACAGACATACACACATAGACGTCTATATTTGGACAGACACAGTTGACACAGGGCAGCCAACAAACTTCACGTTTTGCTGTCCTGCTCATCTCTGTGTAAAGAAGCCTTGACACCCAGGTCTTACCTTTTCCCTACCAGCTTCAGGATCTTATGCGACCCCTTCACCAGGCAGATGGCCTCTTTTCTAAACCCGGACCGACAGATGTCTTTGATGTGCCCAATCTCTTCTTCAGCCAGCTGTTTTTCTACAGCTGCAGGTTGCTCCTTTCTTTGACCTGCAACTCAGAAAGAGGGTCCACAAGCCTCCCCTCAGCCAAAAAGAGCAAACCAGTCCCCAGGACGCAGACAGGAGGACGTGACAGTGACAGCTCTGTGCCGCCCACCAGTTCTCACACTGGCTTCAGGACAACCCAGGAGTCACCATAGATATGTGACATAGATATGTTTCACCATAGATAGTATACATGATGTTCTTTTGAAATATTCCACCCTCACCTTCTCCAACAGAGTCCAAAAGTCTGTTCTGTATTTCTGTGTCTCTTTTTCTGTTTTGCATATAGGGTTATCGTTACCATTTTTCTAAATTCCATATATATGTGTTAGTATGCTGTAATGTTCTTTATCTTTCTGGCTTACTTCACTCTGTATAAGGGGCTCCAGTTTCATCCATCTCATTAGGACTGGTTCAAATGAATTCTTTTTAACAGCTGAGTAATATTCCGTGTTGTATATGTACCACAGCTTCCTTATCCATTCATCTGCTGATGGGCATCTAGGTTGCTTCCATGTCCTGGCTATTATAAACACTATTGCGATGAATATTGGGGTGCACGTGTCTCTTTCAGATCTGGTTTCCTCAGTGTGTATGCCCAGAAGTGGGATTGCTGGGTCATATGGCAGTTCTATTTCCAGTTTTTTAAGAAATCTCCACACTGTTTTCCATAGCGGCTGTACTAGTTTGCATTCCCACCAACAGTGTAAGAAGGTTCTCTTTTCTCCACACCCTCTCCAGCTTAGGGATTTTAATCTGTTGCACCAGTCCCTTCTGAAGCGGTTCCCTTTGTTTATTTGGCTTCTGTTTGCCGGTCTCTTCAGAGCCTCATTTCCGCCCTGACACAGGCGGGCGGAGGTGGACTCTTATTCAGGTAGCTAGTTCTGTCGCTCTGCGGGGAGGGGCTCGCACTGCAGGGAGGGGCTGGCGCTGTGGGGAGGGGCTGGTGCTGCGGGGAGTGGATGGCACTGTGGGGACGGGCTGGTGCTGCGGGGACTGGCTGGCGCTGCCGGGAGGGGCTGACGCTGCTTTCTCCGTCTGCGCTGCTCAGGCTCCCAACTGCTCTATATGGAGCGCGCCCCGCGCTGCGCGAGGTTCCAGCCCTGGGTGTTCCACAAAAGCGTGGAACAAAAAGCTCCGCCTGCTCTCTGTGCCTTCCCCGTCAGAGCGGTCCAAGCAACCAGGGGCTTGATGGGCACACTCTCCCCAGGTGTGGCGCGCCCACTCCCTTCCACGGACCCAGTCTCAGTTTCCGCTGGCGCCAGTCGGGTGCGTGCGCCTTCTGCCCTCCGTGTCCCCAGCCCCAGTCCCGGCCCGCGCCGATCGGGTGCCTGCGCCCTGTGACTCGCCGCGACCTTCCCCTCCCCCCTGCCTCCTGCCTCCGGCGGGGCTGGGCCGGTCCGCAGCCTGCGAGCTCTTCTCTGGCCTTTCTTGGTCTCTTTGTTCTGCGAACGGCCAGCAGTGTGTTCGGGCTGGTTAATTTTCTCTCTCTCTTTTGGTCTCCCACAGTTCAAGTTGGCAACTCACAGAAGCTCCCTCCCATTGTCCTCAGGGTACTCAGGCCCGGACCCTACCCCAAGCAATGCTGCCTAAGACTCCCTTCCCGGGACGGATCTCCGTCCTTAGCTCTTTTGTCTCACTTTTTATCTTTTATATTTTGTCCTACCTCCTTTCAAAAACAACAGGCTGCTTTTCTGGGCGCCTGATGACCTCAGCTAGTGATCAGAAGTTGTTTTGTGAAGTTTGCTCTGTGTTCAGTTATTCTTTTGATGAAC
Organism: Cervus canadensis; assembly: GCF_019320065.1. Lineage (NCBI taxonomy): Eukaryota > Metazoa > Chordata > Mammalia > Artiodactyla > Cervidae > Cervus > Cervus canadensis. The sequence continues at coordinate 2,369,996 of NC_057420.1, forward strand.
TTGTAGGAGAGAAAGTGGTCTCCCTGTCCTACTCCTCTGCCATCTTGGCTCCTCCAGTCATTTTCTATCTTTAGTACATTCATTAATAAGATTGTACAAACTCAATTGTCTACAAAATCCTGAAAACCACCAATAAAACATCAGAGAGGAAATTTACTTTTGTTGTGCTTGATAAAAAGTATATTGATAAACATGAAATGTGATAACCACTTCCACATTCAAAAAAAAAACAAAGAAGAAATCCCCTAACCCACCACATACATTTCTGATTCAGATGAGAAAGTAAGTACTTGTTCCTGCATATAAGTAAAGAAGGGTGTTCTCTGAAGACTGTAACACCCTCCTTCCACTCATCGCCTATGTGAGGACTACATCACATGTGGCCCCAAGACCAAAGGCAAATGTGACCTGGACATGGGGATAGAACCAGGCTGATTAGTAGAGCAGGCAAGTGAGATTTCTGAAATACATGGAGGTAGCAGAGGCTGCAACTAGCAACCAGAAATCCACAGGGAAACAGGAAAGAATCTGTCTGCTCAAGGAGATCTTTTAAGAAATAGAGTGTGTGGACTTCCTGGTAGTCTAGTGGATTGGAATTGCATGCCAATGCATGGGAGACAGGTTCAAGTCCTGATCGGGGAGGATCCCACATGCTGTAGATTAACTAGTCCAGAGCCACTATGATTGCACCCTTGGTCTAGATCCTGGGAGCCTTAACCACTGAGACCACGTGCTGAAAGTATGGAAGCCCTAGCACCCTAGAACCTGAACTCTGCAACAAGAGAAGCTACCACAATGAGAAGCCAGTGCACCACAACTGAGAATGGACAGTGTTAGTCAATCAGTCATGTCCGACTCACTGGGACCCCATGGATGCATTGTAGCCCAGCAGGCTCCTCTGTCCATAGGATTGTCCAGGCACGAATTCTGGAATGGATTGTCATGCATTCCTCCAGGGAATCTTGCCAACCCAGGGATGGAACTCGGGTCTCCTGAATTGCAGACAGATTCTTAACCTTTTGAGCCCCCAGGGAATCCCACCACAACTACTAGGTTGGCCACCACGTCTACTAGGTAGCCTGTACTTGCTGTGATGAGAGAAAGCACTTGTGCAACAAGGAAGACCCAACTCAACCAAAAACAAATACATTAATTGTTGTTCAGTCCCTCACTCCTGTCCCACTCTTGGCAGCCCCATGGACTGCAGCCCACTATTCTTCCCTGTCCTTCATCAACTCCTGAAGTTTACTGAGACTCATATCCATTACTTAAGTGATGCCATCCAACTATCTCACCCTCTTTTGCCTCCTTCTCCTTCTGCTGGGCTCTTGATTTTCCTTAGGCTGTATATGTATATGTGTAATTTCAGTCACACATTTTATTGTTGCTATAAACATCTGGCTCTACACTGTGAAGACTGGCTGACTTTCTTTTATTGTTTGTTGGTTTGTTTGTTTTCTTCTTCTTCCAATTTTTTTCTCTTTCTTGTAATTTTAGTTTAAAAATTTTTCAACCTATTATATGTTTTCCCATTTATTCCTTTGTTTGCCTATCCTACCTTTCTTTTCCCCTTGCAGTTAATCTCTAACATAGAAGTCGTCTTCAATTTCCTCTATTTAAATTGGTATATCAATACTTTCTTTCTCTTCTTTACTTTCCTATCAATATATTTGTTAGCTTTGTTTTCATTAGTTTAATCCCCTTTGGCAAGATGATTTAGTTTTGCTTTCTAGTGTAGGCTCTAGTTTTGTTCTTAACATGTAAATATATTAGGAATTTTCTTTATTTGTTGGTTTGATTACTGTATTTTATTTTTACCAGACTCCTTTCAGTTTGATAATGGTTGTGTGGATATATACATACATATATAGGTGTATATATACATATATATGGACATATGTATATATACATAAATATATATACATTTTATTTTTATTGGACTCCTTACACTTTGGTAATGTGGGTGTGTCTGTGTGTGTATATGTATTCATATATACAAATGTATATAAACATATATACACATATGTATATATATGCATGTTGGATATTTTCATTATTACTAGCCTAATTTTGTAACTACAATTTGGCTGGAGTCTATCTTTGGTGTCCCGTATTTGAACTTTTCTCATGGTCTTAATGCCACAACAAACCTCTTGTGGAATCTTCATTCCTGACAAGAGATCAAGCCCTAAGCACTCACTCAACTATCCAAGACTACCAGAGAACTAACCCTCGAGGATAGCAAATACTGTGAAGACACACATAGGAAACCACTTCAACACAAGACCCAGCATCACCCAACCATGAGTTGCACCCCGTGAGGTACACCTAAGCCAAAGAACAAACAAACCAAACAAAAATAAAAAGCCAATCATCAGCGGCCTGGACTTACAAATTACTCAGCCTTGCCCATCAGAGGAAAAACAAACAAAGATTAACTGACCACATATTTCTTCAGAAGCACCATATGCAAAACACTGGATGGACCTTAGTAAGAAAGGAAGAAAGAATTTAACCTTGAAGCCTGGGTAAAGAGAGCTGAAACAAAAGAATTTGCAAAAATAATGGAAAGTCAGAAAAATACTACAAAAATGAAGAACAAGCTAGAAATACAGAAGTCCAAAACAATGAAGAAGAAATATATATTTCTGAAGAAGGATTCAGTAAAAAATATGAGAGTAAAGATGATCAACAATTTGAAAACAAAATGGAGAAAGTAAAATAATCAATGAAGTAATCCTTAGATGAATTGAAGAATAAACTTACAGAAACAAACAACATAACTACTGAAATCAGAAACAATGTAAAATAAATCAATAGCAGACTATAAGAAGCAGAAGAATGAATCAGTAGGCTGGAAGGTAAAATGGACGAAATAATTGCTAAAGAGCAGAATAAAGTAAAAAGAAGGAAAAGAATGGAGGATACACTCAGAGATATCTGGGACAATATTAAATGCATCAATAGTCCAATTATAGGAGTCCCAGAAGAAGAAGAGAGGAAGAAACAGTATGGGAAACATTTTTGAAGGGACTAGAATTAAAATTTTCCACAATGAGGAAAAGGAAATAGTCAAACAAGTTCAAGAGGCACAAAGAGCCCCATACAGGACAAAACCAAAGAGAAATATTTCAAGACACATACTAATCAAACTAGCAAAATTTAAACACAGAGAAAGGATATCAAAAGCAATAGGGGAGAAGCAACATGCCACATACAAAGGAAACCCCATATCTTGAGAGTTGCTCTTTCAACAGAAAATCTGCAGGTCAGAAGGGAATGGACGAATATATTTAGATTACTGAGTGGGAAACTTGTACTACCAAGATTACTGGACCTGAGAAGTATATCTTTCAAAATTGATGGAGAAATCAAGAGCCATTCAGAGAGGCGAAAACATAAAACACCTCAGTACCACAAAGGCATCTTTAGAAAAAACTGTGAAAGTGACTTATATAGTCAACAATACAACAGAAAAAGGAAAAAAAAAAAATCTGCATAATCAACCCAAATCACTTAACGAAATGACAATTTATTTCAGTTAATTCAGAACTAGGGTCACAGGTCAGTCACTCAGCTGTGTCCAACTCTTTGCGACCACATGAACCACAGCACAAAATGCCTCCTGCCGGGAGCCAGCACACAAGATCCCACCCATGACAAGGTCATGAGGAGAAGACCTGGCAAGCAAGGCAGATCAGGACTTCAGGGATTTCAAAAAGCTGTCCCAGTGCTCACCTTAAAGATGATATCTGTCTTTTTGATGCTTGCTATATTAGACTACTCCCTAATTTCTGTGACACAGGTTGAAGGCCTTCCCCAATCTCTTTCCAACCAGAATCAACTTAGAACTTTAGTCAATATGTTCCCACAGATGGTGGAATCCTATAAGATTATCCAGGATGAAAGGTGTGATTCAATTTATACCCCTTTGCTGGCATTCTAGCCTGCTTGGCAAATGCGTACTAATGCACATGACTGCTCACAACAACTTAATTATGGACAGAATGAATAACCTGATCACACAAAAGGCCCTAATAGTTAGAGAGACCTTCAGGGGTTGAGAAAGCCCTATTGGACAACACAAAAATATTATTCTAAACATGGTTATAGTTAAAGATTCAGAAATATAAGAGTTTAGAGTTGTTCATTTTAACCAGGAATGCTGAAGAGGGGCTGCCTTACCGGAGGTGCAGAGTCTTAGTGAGGTAAAACTTTTAGAAAATTTAACTGATAATTTCTGCAAAAAGACTGATGTTTGTGTTCATTAAAGAATAGATTACAGAAAACAAACTTGCATTCACATAGTTCATAAAATGCCAATAGGCCACATGACCAGAAGATGATGTAAAAGACTTTAGCAAACAAGTATGCAGAAACACCCTGGTTTCATGAAGGACAGGGTGATATAATTAAACTATTTTCCCCTTAAAAATGTGCTAACATAGAATATAAAAGCTATGGTAAAAAATAAATATTTGCCAGACTCTGCTGCACACCCCCAGCATGGTCTTTCTGTCTCTGTCGGTCTCTCTGTCTCGCTGATAGCGTTCATCCTGAGGATACCCCTGGATCATGCTGAAGCTGGACCCCGGAAGCAACCCTGTCCATCACCAACTCCTGGATTTTACCCAAATTCATCTCCATTTAGTTGGTGATGCCATCCAACCATCTCATCCTCTGTCTTCCCTGTCTCCTCTTGCCCTCAATCTGTCACAGTATTGGCACCTTTTCAAATGAGTAAGCTCTTCACATCAGATGGTCAAAATACTGTAGTGTCAGCTTCAACATCAGTCCTTCAATGAAAACCTAGCACTGATCTCTTTTAGGATGGACTGGATGGATCTCCTTGCAGTCTAAGGGACTCACCAGAGTCTTTTTCAACACCACAGTTCAAAACCACTAGTTCTTCAGTGCTCAGCTTTCTTCATACTTCAACTATAACATGTGTACATGACTACTTGAAAAAATAGCCTTGACTAGATGGACCTTGTTGCCAAAATAATGTCTCTGCTTTTTAATATGTTCTCTATTTTGGCCATAGCTTTCCTTCCAAGGTGTAAACGTTTTTTAATTTCATGGCTGTAGTCACCACTCCAGTGATTTTGGAGGCCAAAAGAAAAGAAAAAAAATTTTTTAAAGTCTGCCAGTGTTTCCAGTTTTCCCATCTATTTGTCATGAACTGATGGGAACAGATGCCGTGATCTTCATTTTCTGAATGTTTAAAAAGCTGAACACTGAAGAACTAAGTCAACTTTTTCACTCTCCACTTTCATTTTAATAAGAGGCTCTTTAGTTCTTCTTCACTTTCTGCTCTAAGGATGATGCAATCTGCATATTTGAGGTTATTGATACTTCTGCTGGCAATCTTGATTCCAGCTTGTCCTTCATCCAGCCCGCATTTCTCAAGATATACTCTGCATAAAATTACAATACAAGGGTGATGATATTCAGTCATGATGTACCCCTTTTCCTCTTGGAAACCAGTCTGTTGTTCCATGCCCAGTTCTAACTGTTGCTTCCTGACCTGCATACAGGTTTCTCAAGAGGCAGGTCAGGTGGTCTGGTATTTCCATCTCTTTCAGAATTCTTCACAACTTAATGTGATCCACACTGTGAAAGGCTTTGGCATAGTCAATAAAGCAGAAATAGCTGTTTTTCTGAAACTCTCCTGCTTTTTTGATATTTTATCATGTAGGCAATTTGACCTTTGTTTCTTCTAGCTTTCCTAAAACCAGTTTGAACATGTGGCTGTTCACAGTTTACGTACTTTTGAAAACTGGCTTGGAGAAGATTGAGTGTTAGTTTGCTAGCATTTGAGATGATTGCATCTTTGTGGTAGTTTGAGCATTCTTTGGAATTGCCTTACTTTGGGATTGGAGTGAAAACTGATCTTTTCCAGTCCTGCGACTACTGCTGAGTTTTCCAAATTTGCTGACATATTCAGTGCAGCATTTCCACAGCATCATCTTTTAGGATTTGAAATAGCTTCGCTGGATTTCTTACATATCCACTACCTTTGTTCAGGGTGATGATTCCTAAAGCCTACTTGACTTCACATTCCAGAATGTCTGGCTCTAGGTGAGTGATCACACCATCATGATTATGTGGCTTATGTTGAACATTTGTAAAATTCTTCTGTATAGTCATGCCACCTCTTCCTAATGCCTTCTGCTTCTCTTAGGTCCATAGGGATACTGTCCTTTATTGTGCCCGTCATGCATAAAATATTCCGTAGGCAATTCTAATTTTCTTGCGGATATCTCTAGTCTTTCCCATTCGATTGTCTTCCTCTATGTCTTTGCATTGATCAATGAGGAAGGCCTTCTTTTCTATCCTTGCTATTCTTTGGAACTCTACATTCAAATGTGTCTATCTTTCCTTTTCTCCTTTGCTGTTCCCTTCTCGTCTTTTCAGAGCTATTTGTAAGGTCTCTTCAGACAGTCAATTTGCTTTTGTTGTATTTCTTTTCCTTTGAGATGGTCTTACTCCCTGTCTCCTGTAGATTATCACGAACTTCCATCCATAGTTCATCGGCCACTCTGTGTATCAGAAATCGTCCCCTGAATCTATTTCTCACTGTCACTATATAATCCTAAGGGATTTCATTAGGTAATAACTGAACGATCTAGTGGTTTTCCCTACTTTCTTCAATTTCAGTCTGAATTTGGCAATATGGAGTTCATGATCTGAGCCACAATCAGCTTTCAGTCTTGTTTTTGCTGACTGTAGGGTGCTTCTCCATTTTTGGTTGCAAAGAACATAATCAATCTGATTTTGGTGTTGGCCATCCGCTGATGTCCATGTGGAATATCTTCTATTGTGTTCTTGGAAATTGGTTTTTGCTCCGACCAGTGTGTTCTCTTGGCAAAACTCTTTTAAACTTTGGCCTGTTTCATACTGTTACTCCAAGGCCAGATTTTCCAGTTACACCAGGTGTTTCTTGAATTTCTGTCTTGCATCCCAGTTCCCTAAAATGAATAACTTTTCTTTCGGGTATTAGTTATAGACGGTCTTATAGGTCTTACTAGAACCATTCTACTTCATTTTCTTTAGTGTCACTGGCCAGGGCATACACTTGGAGTAGATAGTCATATTGACTGGTGTTCCTTGGAAATGAACAGAGATCATGCTGCCATTGTTGAGGCTGCATCCCAGAACTGTATTTCGGTCCACTCGTTCAGCTTTAGTTCCCCGTCAGCTGGAGATGGGTGCCTTGTAGTTAAGACACAATGCATTGTTAACTGGCGTGGCAGTGAAATGGGTGTTCACTGCACACCTTTTTCCTGGGTTGTGACTTCCCCTCGCCTGGCAGGAATATTCCAAAAGCGACCCCTGAGCATGGCACTCCAGACAGCATCACCTCCACAAGGTGCCCTGTGTTCTCTGGAGTTCTGTTCTGCCCCTGAGGTCAGGAATCAGCAAAGTCATATCCTTCTGGGCATTCACCCCTCCTGGAAAGCTGGCATGTATCTTGGACTTTATCTTCCACTGGGGATGCCATGGGATCTGGGCTCAGACATGAACATTTCTGTCAGTGTTTCCTATCAATTCTTGCTTGGGATCTGAATTACAACTGCTGACACCCTGATGAAAATGTCCTTCCCTGTACATTTCTTTTTTTTTTTTTTTTCAATTGCGCTAATTTTTTAAAAATGTATTTGATGTTTTTGAACTGTGCTATTGATGAAAACTCTGAAGAGTCCCTTGAAGTGCAAGGATGTCAAACAAGTCCATACTCAAGGCAATAAACCCTGAATATTCATTGGAAGCATTGATGCTGAACCTGAAGCTCCAATACTTTTCCTACCTGATGGGAAGAGCCAACTCTTTGGGAAAGACCCTGATGCTGAGAAGGATTGAAAGTAGAAGGAGAAGGATGCAACAGAGGATGAGATGGTTGGACGGCATCACTGAAGTAATGGATATGAGTCTCAGTAAACTTCAGGAGTTTGTGAAGGACAGGGAAGAATAGTGGGCTGCAGTCCATGGGGCTGCCAAGAGTGGGACAGGAGTGAGGGACTGAACAACAATTAATGTATTTGTTTTTGGTTGAGTTGGGTCTTCCTTGTTGCACAAGTGCTTTCTCTCATCACAGCAAGTACAGGCTACCTAGTAGATGTGGTGGTCTACCCAGTAGTTGTGGTGGGATTCCCTGGTGGCTCAAATGTTTAAGAATATGTCTGCAATTCAGGAGATCCAAGTTCCATCTTTAAGTTGGCAAAATTCCCTGGAGGAGGGCATGACAATCCATTCCATGTTCGTGCCTGGACAATACTATGGACAGAGGAGCCTGCTGGGCTATAATGTGTTCATGGGGTTCCAATAATTCGAAAATGACTGAGTGACTAACACTGCCCATTCTCAGTTGTGGTGCACTGGCTTCTCATTGTGGTAGCTTCTCTTGTTGCAGAGTTCAGGTTCTACGGTGCTAGGGCTTCCATACTTTCAGCACATGGTCTCAGTGGTTAAGGCTTCCAGGATCTAGACCAAGGGTGCAATCATAGTGGCTCTGGACTAGTTAATCTGCAGCATGTGGGATCCTCCCAGATCAGGACTTGAACCTGTCTCCCATACATTGGCAGGCAATTCCTATCCATTAGACTACCAGGAAGACCACACACTCTATTTCTTAAAAGATCTCCTTGAGCAGACAAATTCTTTCCTGTTTCCCTGTGGATTTCTGGTTGCTAGTTGCAGCCTCTGCTACCTCCGTGTATTTCAGAAGTCTCATTGGCCTGCTCTATTCATCACCCTGGCTCTGTCCCCATTTCCGGGCCACTTCTGCCATTCTTGGTGCTGGGGCCACATGTGATGTAGTCCTCACATAGGCAGTCACTGGAAGGAAGGTGATTGAGGCTAGAGAAAACACCCTTCTTTTCTTATGTGCAGGGCTAAGTACTTAGTTTCTCATCTGAATCAGAAATGTATGTGGTGGGTTATGGGGTTTCTTCTTTGCTTTTTTTTTTGAATGTGGAGGTGGTTATCACATTTCATGTTTATCAATATACTTTTTATCAAGCACAACGAAAGTAAATTTCTTCTCAAATTGATGTTTTATTGGTGGTTTTCAGGATTTGTAGACAGTTGAGTTTGTACAATCATTAATGAATGTACTGAAGATCGAAATTAACCAATAGTTTCCTTTCTAAAGTGATATTACAGTGACTTTTCCAGGCTAAAATGTGGAACCTACTTTTCCCTAAGGTGATACCAAATATTGATATGCTCTGGCATCATACGTCCCATTAACTCATTGTTTAATATTATAACCACTGCATGCTTGATTTGCACTTTCCCATGGCATGTTCAGGCACATTATGGGAAACTGGAATGTCATAATGAGGGACAAGAAAGAGCCAAGATCAAAGAGAGGTTTTCTTTGGAAAGTGATTCTTAAAAAAACCACCTCGGTTTCCAGGTGTTTTAAATGTCCAAGACATCCATCATGCACAGTTGTGACTCAAATTGTCATTGAGTATGCTTTGTGTAGTTGGGTTAAAACATGACACCCTCACCCATGAAATAGTCGCCTGGCACTCAGGACATGTACGCTGTGCTAAGTTGCCTCAGTTGTGTAAATTTTATGTGACCCTGTGGACCTTAGACGACTAGACTCTTCTGTCCATGGGGTTCTACTGTCGAGAATATTGGAATGGGTTGCTGTGTCCTTTTCCAGGGCATCATCCCAATTCAGGGATCAAACCCATGTCTCTTACGTATCCTGCATTGGTAGACAGGCTCCTTACTACTAGTGCCAGCTGGGAAGCCCAGATCAGCCATAGCAAATTGATTAACCTTTTCTTTTCTCGTTGTACTGGACAATAACCAGTGAACAGTTTCATCTCTTTAAGAAAATAAAATACTAATAATAATAACATAAAAAAATAGAGTACACTTCAAAGTTAGAATTACATGGACCTTACTTCTTAAAGATGTTTCTAGAGCTACTGGTCCTTGGAAGAAAAGCTGTGACAAGCCTAGCCAGCATACTGAAAAGCAGAGAAAGATACCTGTTTGCCCACAAAGTCCATCTAGTAAAAGCTATGGTTTTTCCTGTAGTCATGTGTGGATGAGAGAGTTGGACCATAAAGAAGGCTGGGATCCGTAGAATGGATTCATTTGAACTGTGTTGTTGGAGATGATTCCTGAGATTCACCTGGACTGCGAGGAATTCCAACCAGTCCATCCTACAAGAGATCAGTCCTTAATATTCATTAGAAAGACCGATGCTAAAGCTGAATCTTGAATAATTTGCCCACGTGATGTGAAGAAGTGACTCATTGGAAAAGACCCTGATGCTGGGAAAGATTGAATTCTTGAGAAGAAAGGGGTGACAGAGGATGAGATGGTTGGATTGTGTCACTAATTCAACGGCATGATTTTGATCAATCTCCTGGAATTGGTGATGGACAGGATGGCCTGGCATGCTGCAGTCCTTGGGGTCGCAAAGAGTTGAACTCAACTGACTGGCAGAACTGAACTCAGAGCTCCTGGGAAGCTTGAATTCCACAAATCAGTGATACGATACTGCCTGGGATTGTGCAAGGAGACAGAGACCAATGATGAGAGAACATGCAAGTCTAGACACATTTTGGGGGAGTTGTTTTTCTTTTATTTTTCTTTTTGACAGGCTTCTCTGTTACCAGAGATGTGCTCTCCGATTTTTGGCATTTGCATGCTTTTCCTGGATGTCTCAGCTTACTCTTCGGAAACAAGGGAACTCATATGTGTGCCCAGGCAGATGACATCAATGCATGCCCTGGCTTTCAGAAGCCAGTGCAATTTTGTGCTCTTCTTTGCATGGCTTCCTTGTCATAGCTGATAAACATGGGTGTGATTCATGGCTTTTACAATCTGATCCTGCACAGAAATATACCTCCTCCTTCTATTCTGATCCCTGGTTGTTTGGATTTTCCACATTGGACAAAGCTCCACCTCTGAGCTGTACTGCACACCCCTTTCCTATGGTCATTCCTGATATCCATTGAGTATGTCCCTTCACCTGCCTTCCCAGCTGGGTCTTTCCTTACATGGATGTGAGGCACTACCAATTTTGATCTGCTCTTTGTGGGAGAGATACATTTTTTTTTCCTGCTTACCTAAAGGATAAAGCTGCTAGATGCATCTTCCCACATGATACAGGGTCACTCCCATGTTTCCATGTCTGGCCTTCTGGGAACCCTCACACCCAACCCACTGCTGCCTCCAGGGTATCCTTCAGGCTTCTGAAACTCAAGGTCAAATTCCTCAAACCTTCCTCTTTCTGGACTTATTTTGAACAGCTGCCCTGCCAGGGTGCTGCCTCACCAGGCTGCCATTCTTCCGACGGGGCCAGGGTCTGGACCACCTCCCATGGAATGTCCGCCCCCACTTGTGCTGGACCTTTCAAGTTGCTGTCGAGGGATGGTCTTTCATCTCCACCCCGAGCCTTGCTCCTCTAACCCCCACTGCCCTGACTCAGTTGCTTCCCGAGTAAGTACTGACTCCCAGGAGAATCAGGGTCCCCTGGGCTTGGTGGGTGAACAACTGTCATCATCTGTATATTCCACTGGATTAAATACAAAGTTTGCTTTAAACGAGTCCGCCAATGACTGTTCTCCTCCTCCTCCTCCTCTTCTTCTTCTCCTTCTCCTCCTCCTCCTCCTCCTCCTTCTCCTCCTCCTTCTCCTTCTCCTCCTCCTCCTCCTTCTCCTTCTCCTCCTCCTCCTCCTTCTCCTCTTCCTCCTCCTTCTCCTTCTCCTTCTCCTCCTTCTCCTTCTCCTTCTTCTTCTCCTTCTCCTTCTCCATCTCCTTCTTCTTCTTCTTCTCCGTCTTCTCCTTCTCCTTCTTCTTCTCCTTCTTCTTCTTCTTCTCCTTCTTCTCCTCCTCCTTCTTCTTCTTCTCCTTCTCCTCCTCCTCCTCCTCCTTCTTCTTCCCTCCCTCTTGCTGTTTCCAGCGTAAATCTTTCTCTAGGGACAGCAAGACAGTCTGCTCATTTTTGGACACTCCTGGGGACTGCAAGAGGAGTTTAGCAAGCAGAATCCCAGTGAATAATCCAAACCACAATATTGAACCTGTGGAGTGAGCTTGGGTCTTTCCTTTTGACCAGAGCACATTGACAGGTATTGTAGGTCAGTGTAGATTCCTGCTTTCCTTTTTGAACATGGAGATGTTTTTGTCTTGTTTAGTTTTGTTTGTTGTTTTCTTTTCTAAGCTAGAGCAAGCAATGTTGAAGACTTTGCCTGAGGGTTGTAGGACAGGGCTCCTCCACTTTTGGCTCCTGCAGACAGTGATCTCTGCAACAGGCAATGCCCAGCACTCTATTGATGGTTAATCAGATGATGGCGATTAAAGGAGTGTAAGTATCTCGAATGCACCATGCTGTTTGTGGACTCTGCTGCCCCTTTTTAAAAGTTAGGCCTTGCCAATACAGACCTGAGGAGGGGTATACACAAGGAGAAGGGTGAATCTCTGGTCTCCCACAGTGAATCAGGGCCCAAGCTGGATACCTTCACTCTGGGTTGTCCTGAAGCCAGTCTGAGAACTGGTGGGCGGCATAGAGCTGTCACCGTCATGTCCTCCTGTCTGCGTCCTGGGGACTGGTTTGCTCTTCTGGGCTGAGCGGAGGCTCATGGACCCTCTTTCTGAGTTGTGAGTCAATGAAAAGAGCAACCTGTGGCTGTAGACAAACTGCTGGCTGGAGAAGAGATTGGGCACGTCAAAGACATCTGTCTATCCGGGTTTAGAAAGGAGGCCATCTACCTGTTGAAGGGGTCACATAAGATCCTGAAGCTGGTAGGGAAAAGGTAAGACCTGGGTGTCAAGCCTTCTTTACAGACAGAGATGAGCAGGACAGCAAAGCATGGAGTTTGTTGGCTGCCCTGTGTCAACTGTGGCTGTCCAAATATAGATGAATGTGTGTGTGTGTGTGTGTGTGTGTGTGTGTGTGTGTGTTTGTGTGTGTCTGGGCATATGTGTGTGAGTGTGTACACTTAGGAAGTACAAGACTGATTCATCTCTTAGCCGAGGATGAATCCAACATCACAAATTTAAAAGATTACCTTTTTTTTTTTTAATTTTATGTTGGAAATATGGTTAACTTAGTTAAAGCTCCAATCCTTTGGCCATGTGATGCAAATGGCTGACTCACTGGAAATGACCATGATGCTGGGAAAGACTGAAGGTGGGAGGAGAAGGGGACAACAGAGGATGAGATGGTTGCATGGCATCACCAACTCAGTGGACATGAGTTTGAGCAAACTGTGATAGGTGGTGAAGGACTGGGAAGCCTGGCATGCTGCAGTCCATGGGATCGCAACATCAGACACAACTTGTCAGCTGAAAAACAACATAGTTAACTTAATAGTTAATGTTGTGCTGGTTTCAGGTATATAGTCCTCACCACTTTCCCGGGTCATGTCCTTGCTTCATCCACCATTTCCACAGGTTAACTCACCTGCCACAGTCTGATAAGACCAAAAGCCATCACTTAAAACACCCACGACTCCTGATTTACAGCTGCCGATGCCTTAAACACCTATCCCTGCTTCCAGGTGAAAACACAGGCAACAGCAGACCTGCCATTTTGATCATGTTCATTTTCTCAATGTCATTCCAGATTAGTGGACCCACTATCCTACGTTGTTAGTAGCCTTCCTTTCCTCTTTTTTGTCCTGGACAGGGACACTGTGCCAAAGTCTCAGTTAGACTCCCCTATTCTCTGCACACCTCCTGATTCCTCCTCTGTTTGCTGCATGTCTCATTTCCTCTTGCCTTCATGTCTTTGTCTACAGTGCACCAGAGAACACCACCCTCCCTTACATAAACACACACAAACACATGCCTCACTAGAACAATCATATACAGACACACTCTTTCAACACATACAGACAAAACAAATAAACAAACAAACAAAAACAGGGAAAACAACTGTTTCAGTAGCTGAAGGAACACTAGTTCTTATGTAATGCAGAGATTACCATGCTTCTTCCAGAAATATCCCCATTGACTCTTTACCTGTGAAATATAGAGGTTACATCTTGCCTGAGCGAACATTTTCACCCAGTACAGGAGATACACAGAATTCCTTACTTTCAGGCAGAAAAATATCTGTCTTGATATATGTAACAGAATGACATATACTTCCATAGTTCATGAAGAAGCAATGGTGCCCAGATTTTCCCTCATGTAATATAGATAATTCCAGTTCCATATTGTTTATCTGTGATTAGGGCAACCAATAGCCAATGGTCACATATAAAATGTGGCAAATTCCGAATTTCAGGTAAGGGAATCCCCGCCCAAATTTTCACATTGAACGTATAGGGAATTTCACATTATGTGGAAGTAAATCAGCCTCTAGATTTCTGTAGAACAAAATTGAACAACTCAGAGTATCTTGTCGTCAAGTTAGCAACAAAGTGTTCATAGGTAAAATGCTAAGAATTCGCTACTTCATTGAGTAAACTCTGCACCCTATTTTCCTAAGTGAGCTATATAGTTTTCAGATTTCTGTGGATAAATTCATTTTACAGTGTTTTGTATCTGAATGATATGGAATTGAGATCTCAGTGTGGATGGAATTTCTTATGTGTTGTTCGGAAGATCCAATGCTTCGTTTGTGAAAATGTGAGCAGATATGTTTATATGTGACCTATAGAGTATTTTCTGTTCATGTAGAGAATGAGTGGCCAGAGTTCAAATGTGAAATGTAGATGATGACTACATGGCATGAGAAAATTGGCACCGGCATCATACATGGAATCCAAAGTAAAAAGGGATTCAATAATTTCCGTAGCATTATCTGGGTAGATTTCTCTATACATAAAACATGAAGGTAACATATAGGAAAATCTGTTTCCACTGGTCTCTATGGCTATTCTTACATATTACATCTTTTCTTCAGAAAACCATCATACGGATTTTCTCATATGAAATATCCAGAATTTCAAAACGCATGCAGAAAAAATATACCCTCATATTCTCAACTGTAAGATACACATCATTCCATATTTCTTACGACAATAAGTTCTATGATTTCCAAATATGAAACACGGAGAATTCCATACTTCACATTGGGATATCTCTGCCTAGAAAACCCTTGCTAATGCTTTCATAGGGGACACATTGATAATTTGAGCTTGCACCATGACTTCATGGCAAATGGATGGTGAAGCAGTGGTAAGTAACATTGGCAGACTATCCTTTGGGTGACTGAAAAATTCAGTGTAGTTGGTGGCTGCCACTGGCTCCTTGGCAGAGAAGTTATGAGCAACCTAGATGGAGGGTGAAAGGGCAGGGGCAATACATTTCCAGGAAATGTCCATCTCGCCAAAGCTATTGTATCACGGGAGTCATGTGCAGATATGAGAGTTGACTTGAAAGGAAGCTGAGCATGGAAGAAAGTTGATGCTTTTGAACTGTCCTGTTGGAGAAGACCGTTGAGAGTCCCTGGGACAATGAGGAGATCCAAGTGGTCCATACTAAAGGAAATCAGTCCTAACGATCATTTGGAAGGACTCAGGCTGAAGCTGAATGTCCACTAATCTGGCCACTTGCAGTGAAAAACTGACTCATGGGAAAAGTCCCTAATGCTGGGAAACATTGAAGGCAGGAGGAAAAGGGGGCGACAGAGGATGAGATGGTTGGACATAATCTCTGACTCAGTGGACATGAGTTGTTGTACCCGGATCGCAGAATCCCACCAAACACCACAGGAACTGCGGATCGATGCAAAAACAGTGAGAAACTTTATTACAAGCTCGAGCAAGGACTCTCTTCACACAATGGCGAAGGAGCCCCGAGTGAAATGGCCCATCTTTTTGTACTGTATAGCAGGGGAAGTGGGAAGGGAAGTTTAAGGGGATTGGCTAATTCTTCAACTAAGCCTGTCTTGTTAGCTACTGATTGGTGGGTTAGAGTAAGGGGGGTGAGGTGCTTTCCTGTCCTCCCCTGATTGGCTCATTGAGTTTCTTTCTCTCCTCAGGAGGGGGTTTTACTCAAAATGGCAGTGCTATCCTAAAATGGAGTCATTTGGGTTTCACACTTCACATTTCCCTTCCTCTAGTTCCTATGGAAGGCCTAATCATGGGTCTTCTACAGAGTCAACTATATCATCTGTGGAGACAGTCGAATATTGAGATCTGAGTAACATTAGGTGGTCGGATAGGCAGTGTCTCTTCTGGACCTTTCCCAAACTCTTCCAGCTGGTGGTGGCTTATTAGTTCCTTATTCCTTATCAGGATCTCCTGTCATAAAACAACTCATGCAAATGGTTACTATGGTGCCGGGCCAGGGTGGGCGGTTTCAGTCAGTGTGCTTTCCCTAACAACTCCCCCCTGAGAGACTTCATACTCAAGATGCTTTTTGAGAATTGGGGCGGAGGTCTCTTCCGTAACTTCGTCCTGCTGTGCCTGGGTGTAGGCCTGCCTAGCAGAGCAGAAGTCTCTCTCTACCTGATCTAAGTTGGGGTGTTCCATATCTGAAACCAGCTTTTACTCTTGTAATAACAGCAATTTAGTTTGAAACTGTTGGTGCCTCTCAGAGATAAAATAGACAGGGGCCAAACAGGAGACCTAACGGGATGGTCATCACCGGTCCCCAGAAACAGGAGGCAACATTTGGGGTGAGTGCTGCAAGGTTTGTGACTTTTTTTTTTTTAATTGGCTGGTGGTCAAGCAACAGAGCTGTGCTTCAGGAATCTTGTGTTTAGTCTGAAGTTACCATCCTCCACCTGGGTGGGGGCTCCAGTTCTGTAGAAGAACGCAAAAGACATTGTTATGCATATTTCTTTGAGTAGGAACCAGGACCGTCTCAGTGCTGTACCACCATTTGATTGTTTCCCTTCTGTTTCTGTATTCCCTCCCTTCCCTGATTAGCAATTGTTTGAATCCACCCTTTGGAACTCAGGGAAGGTCAAGGAGGCTGAATGTAGCCTATATCCTACAGATAAGAAATGGAGAACACACAGCAGATCTGTACTCCAGAGTCGCCACCCCACAGAGTCCTGCTCAGTTTTAATTTAGGGAACAGGGCAACTATGAGTGTGATAACTTCCTGTCAAAATGGGGCATAGGACTGCCTCAGCTTGGAGAAGAGACACTGAATTGGAAGTATTCCTGTGTTCCAAGTCCTAGATCTGAGCCTTGTATGATTAAAATCTCAATCCCTTGGTCTGCCATTTTGTTGTAACATACCCAGTTAGTAGTAGCTGGAGGAGGGCTAACTGGAGTTTTAATAGACAAAATAAATATCTTTCTTTTAGAATAGGCCTGAAACCCAGTCTGGACCTGGTACTTCAAGGAGACTTGTAGCCAGGTGGCCAGTTGCCTAGTTTTATAAAAGTAAAGTAGAAGTTACTAGCTTCCAGCAGGCATTGTTTTGAGAACGGTGGCATCTAAACCTGACAGACTCAGAAAACTCAAGTGTTTAGCAATACAATGTCTAATCTGAAATTACACCCATAGTAACACCTGGTTATTTACCAGGATGTCTGAACCATAGCTGAGTACTCTAATTTGACTTTTAATTGTAAAATTTTCCTTAATAGCCAAAGCATATGTCACTACTAATGATGTCAGTGTTTCTCTAGGTATGAGAAGATGCAAGAATTGGGACTCATAAAATCTCCTGAAAAGATATAACTATCTGAAGGCCTGTTCTGCCAGTTTTTCTCAGAGCACCGAGTGCCTTATTCCTGATTTTCACCCTGAACTCCTTTCAGGGCCATTGAAAATCAGCTGTTGCAGTGGTCATGATTTAATATCTGTAGATGTAGATGGCAAGTGTCAATTTTCTGTTGGCAGAGCCCGTTTTTGCTCATAAACTTGACCATGATTTTTGAGGGGGGCATTTCATGACCACTTTATCCCATGGTGCTGAGAATGTCCATTCTCAGGTTTGGCAAAGATTTTGTTGACCGGCCACTCAATGTGCTGTTACTGGACTAGGCCATATAACAGTACCCAAAATTCTCTGGACCTCCTGCCTTACTAGCCTCTTGGTCCAGGAAAACATTCTCTCTTGTTGCTTTTTCTTGTATCTAGAGTTACACTGTTATCATCATTGATCTCATAGGGAACTATATATTATTCCATCAGAGGCCTCAGTCAGATATTTGGCAGTGTAAGAAACAGAAGTTTTGCAAAACAGGTGAAATACAAAGAACATAGCCAGCAGTATTAGGAAAGTCACAAGTAAGACTTAAGAGCTTCCATTACATGTAGCCTAGTATATCTCAGGTCATCAGACTTAGTCTACTTTGTATGAATCTTTATCTTTTAGGGAAATTATACATTGGCACCACCGTCTATAAGGCACATAGCCCAGTTTTCTAGTGTTACTAGGCTGATTATCCTTAGTATGATTTAATTGTTTTCAACACAGAGGAGACTTTAAATCTAAATTACCATAGCCTGGTGTTATCTATATAAATCCATCTTATAATTGTGGGAGATTTCTTTTTCCTTTGCTAAAACTTTTCTTGTTGCTCTGATTGAGCTTGAGGAATAAAAAAAGGCTCAAATTTATGGCCAGAGTCAGAGTAGGCATTATTAATTGGCCCAGTGAGGGGATTCCATCTAGTAGTATCACAGTGACCTGAATAGGACTATATTTAATTTTTAAAGTAAATTTCCTCAGGGCCAACCAGTTAGAGTCTTGTAGTAGAGAAATTTACCAAGGTAATCCAGAACTAGATACAGGTAATTGGCCACAAACCCAACAATTGGATTGATTTTTAAAACTAGCATAGGATAAGGCCTATGATAGAAAAGCATTTGATTTATATGCAAAGGTCTAAGAAGTCAAGAAAACATTATAAATGATAATATGAATCAGGTCCAGCATTTTGGGCAAGCTGTCTACCTCTGATTTTGTCATCTTCTCATCCTGGTGTAGTGTAGTTTCTCCTGTTTGAGCATCATTTTAAGGTGAGATCAAGTCAGCTGTCATCTTTACAGACCAGTACAGTGTAGGGGCCTTTGGAAGTGGGAATTAATCTAAGAGTTAATTTCCCTTCAGTTTCAATATGCATGAGCTAGTTAAGAGTACCTGATAAAAAGTCCTTCCATCCAGGTTGGAGACAGTCTCTTAAATTATGTCTTTTTCCAGTCCTGGTTGCAGGTCATGAGGCATCTGATCTTCATCCAAAGATAGATTACTGAGATAAGCTTCAGAAACAAACTTAGGGTGTTCTCTAAGAATTCAATTAAATTTCACATTAATATCACATAACAGCAAAGAACTATCTGAGAAATGAGTCTTACTACATGCAGACCTCCATTAACAAACTGGGATTTAACATTTTTTTGAAATATCTTTTTCTTTCTAAAGTTACCCTCATTTTTATCAAATACAACCAAATTAAGGCTAGTTTGTTTGCAAAATAGGTCTGTTCTCATTAATTTTGGTCTGATGAATTATATAACCATAATTGATTATAGACTTTTTATTTTGTTAAGACATTTATAGGACCTCAGACTAAACTTTTAATATAAAACAGGGCTGGGAAACTCACACCAAAGGCTTACCACAGATTTTGCTTAGCAAATCTAGGTGAACTCTTCCCTTTTTAAGGTCTCAATAATTCCTTGAGATTTTTGTACCTGTTAGTGAGATAACCTTCTTAGCTCATTTGATACTTACTGGAAACCTAAGAGTTTCAAATTTCTGGAGGAGTCAGATAGAGAGAAAATATAATTGTTTTGTTTATAACGTGTAATTTTACCAAATTATTTTCATAATTAGTTTGAGAGGAAGGGTTTCTCTACTCCCGGAAAACACAAGATTTAAACCTATAATTTCTCAGATAGAAACCATAAAAGTTATAAGCATATTTGCTGGTTCATTCAGTCCTTTGTTAACTTTTGTGAAGTCATAAGGTTTCTCATTAGAATACCAAGACATATCAAAATGTTAAGAACTCCATATAATTTCTAGGATATCTGTATTAGTAATTTTCCATACATTATAACATGAGCAGATTTATTACTCATTTGATAAACTTTTTCATGTAATTTAACCAACCAAATAAACACAGTTTAATATCTCTCTTTGGGATGTTTCAGGGGCCCTCTGACACACCCCAAAGTTAGCTAGATGTCAAAGGAACTTCAAAAGAATTAGATTTAGAAAGTTTTATCCAAAAGATCGATTAAAAGCATTTAGAACATTTGGTCAGATTTAGTCAATGTTGATGGGTGTATCATTTAGCTTGTGGATATGTCACAATGGGTACAAATACCAAGGCTCAAGGTCTAGTGAAAGTCAGCTCGGCCATCTTGGACCTAACTGGCTCTAACCAGTTTTCTTATGACCTGTCATTCTTAACAAAATCCATTTATCTAACTAATTATAATCCAATTTTAGAAAATCCTGATTGTGCATAACTCTTTTTAGTATTTTTTCATACTTTTTTTTTTTTTACTGAAAGCACACTTCCTGCTTTCCTTTAGCAACCAAGAGCTAACTTTTATATTAGCATTTTATAGATTGGTGAGCATAAATACCAGTGATAATTTCTAAAACCCTTGCTTTCTTAAAACATTTTAGGATGGCATCAAACATTATTCATTTATAGTCCCAAATCTCTTTAGTTTTTCTGTAAAAGGAAATCAGTGTTTAGTAGTAAATGTTTCAAAATCTTATTTCATTTGGAAATGACCTAATTATTTAATAGACTTCCAATACTTAGTTTAGCACAACCCTTAGAAATTCAATTTATGCCAATCTGGGGAGACTATTGTAGACAGATATTCTTAAAGAATAATTATTCTTAATAGAGTTTATATACAAACTCATACCTCATTTACATTTTTTAGAAGTTTTTTCACTCGAGGTAATTTCCTTGTTGACAAACTTGTAACAGGTATAATATTTAACTTATATTAAACCTACATACAATGAAAATATTCTACTTGATGTTAATTACTCTAAGACATGTCTATATTAGATAGGTCAACAAACAAACATTAATATCAGGTATTTAATACTGAATATTTCCCAGTTCACCTGAACCTGGAATGTATTGTTTAATTCAGAATTATTTGATTTGTAAGTGCTTACCTTTTTAAAGCCAATAAAATAGAGCTCATTTACAAATTAACCTAAAAAATATTACGCAGAGACAAAGACATACCAAAACATATTTAGACAGACACAGTGCAAGATCTAGCTTCATTGCAGGTCCTCCCCCAGCTGCTTCTGGAGAAGGTTGGGGCAGTGGGGGTTCGGGCTGAATAGGAGGAGGGAGAGAATATGGTGGAGGTATGATAAGGAGATCAAGAAGAGTCGAATCTTCCTGTAAAATAGGGGCAGAGTGGGCAGCCGGAGGCTTTTTCTTTTCTTCAGCCACTAGGATCTCCGTGGCTGCTGCTGCCTGTGGAGGTAAAAAGGGTTGGATCCAAGGGGTTGGGCTGACTATTAAATCTTCTCAAACCAGGATATATGGGACCTGGTCTGGTTGTCTGCTTAGAGGTCTGAGGATGATTTCTCGGGCTCTCCAGACAGTCCTTAAGTCAAAAGTCCCTTCAGGAGGCCAGCCTACATTAAAGCTGGGCCATTCAGCACTGCAAAAGATAACCATCTGAGTTTTTTTTTTTTTTTAATTTCTACACTCAGATTATGAGCTCAAGCTCTAACTTCTTTGAAATGGTCAGTTATTAAGGTAAGCGGAGAGCATCAAGATTGGGTCTGTCCCATCGTTGGTCAGTCACACAATGAACAAACAAGACAACACACCAGACAAATAACAGAGTATGCAATTCCGAGAACAAAAGGTGCAGAGTATATCAGATATATACGGGACTACTGAGTGGGAGCTGGAAGATGTCTCTTCCTGCTCCCTGCTGGAGACCGTATTAGCGCGTCTGCCTAGGTTTAAGTCCAGCTACAGAGCGGGGCCCCCTTACAGATACAGATGCAGCTGCTGTTACTGCTTAACGGGCACTTGTCCTCTGAAGTGTGGGTCCTGGGGGGTCTGGGGGATCCCGGACGAGCCCCCAAAATGTTGTACCCGGATCGCGGAATCCCACCAAATACCACAGGAGCCACGGATCGATGCAAAAACAGTGAGGAACTTTATTACAAGCTCGAGCAGGGACTCTCTTCACACAATGGTGAAGGAGCCCCGAGTGAAAGCAGCAAATCTTTTTTATACTGTATAGCAGGGGAAGCAGGAAGGGAAGCTTAAGGGGATTGGTTAATTCATACTGTGCAGCAGGGGAAGCAGGAAGAGAAGCTTAAGTGGATTGGTTAATTCTTCAACTGAGGATGTCTTGTTAGCTACTGATTGGTGGGTTAGAGTAAGGGGGGTGAGGGACTTTCCTGTCCTCCCTAATTGGCTCCTTGAGCTTCTTTCTCTCCTCAGGAGGGGGTTTTACTCAAAATGGCGTTGCTATCCTAAAATGGAGATGTTTGGGTATCACATTTCACAGAGTGAACTCTGGAAGTTGATGATGGAAAGGGAGGCCTGGCATGTGGCAGTCCATGGGTTCTCAAAGAAATGGACAGGACTGAGTGATGGAACTGCACTGCACTGATAGAGAACCTCATATTGAATGGAGGACAAAGAAATGCCAATATTTTCAAAGCTGACATACAGGAATTCCATATATCGTGAATGTGTGCACAGAAATTTATAAAGGTAACAGAAAGAATTCATGATTTGTTTCCTGTGTATTTTGAATACCATATTGCATGCAGGAAAAGCTGTGCCTAGGTTTTCCGATGACATTTATAGGGTATCCTGTCTCATTATACATTCAATGTAGAAATGACGGAACTCATATTTTCAAGTGTAGACTATAAAGCATTGCATATCTCAGAAATAAACCCAGACTCATATTTTCATAAGGGGAATACAGTGAATTCCACATTTCATATAGGAAGATCTACCCCCAGCTGTTCATATGGGACACGTAGCACCTGGCTTGTCATACAGAGAAAACCCAGTGTCTAGATTGCTTACATGTAATGTAAAGATTCTGTATTTCATAGAAGACTATCTGTGGTAAGATGTCACCATTTGAAATATAGACAATAATATATATCATGCATCAAGTTTGCACTCAAATGTTTATATCTGAAATATGTATATTCCCTCTTTCCTCTTACATGTTCTGTCGCCTGGTTTCCATGTGAGAAATGAGCAAAAGTACACATTTCCCTGATCACAAATTCCTTATCAGGTGAATGAAAGAGAATATTTTCAATACCAAGAATACCACATTGCATGTAGGAAAATCAGTTTGCAGATATAAGCATGTGAATATAGAGGAGTCCATATCTCCGTTGGAAGCATGCACATCTAGATGAGAAATATGTCACACCAAATATACCGTATTTCATGCAAGAGAAATGTGTGCCTTGACATTTCATGTGAAACGAAGACATTGGCCAAATTGCGGGAAGATGATCTGCACCATTTCCTGAGTGAATTATGAGGTTCCATATTTCATGTGGGAAGAATCTGTACAGGGACTGTAAAAAGGGGAATAAAAATAACAGCATCTTATATGTGAAAGTGCCTGTGCACAGTGCTAGATCTTGAAAGGACTGAGAATTTCCTATTTAATAGAGGAAAATGGGTGACATGAGTTTCCAGAGGATTCCAATCTTCACATAATATTACCTGCACAGAGATGCAGATGAATGGAAATGAAATCTGTGGTGTCTATACACAATCTAGATGCATCACTCAGTTCCAAAAGAGTATGCATGTGACTCAACTCACATGAGGTGGATGACCATAGAGCCTCTTCTACCGTGTACACTCAGAAAAAGAAAGACAAATTTTGAAGACTAACTCATGTATATGGCTTTTAAAAAGAGAGTACTGACAATACTACATGCAGGGTATCAAAAAAGACACGGATGTAGAAAACAGACTTCTGGACTGAGTGGGATAAGGCAAGAATAGGATGATTTGAGAGAAGAACACAGAAACGTAGCCATTACCATGCATATATAAACTAAATGACCAGTGAGATTTTGGCACAGGCCTCAGGACACCCTAGGTGGTACTCTGGGACAGCCCAGAAGAAGTGAGTGGGTAGGAAGCTATTCTATTTTTCTACATGAATCCCTTGGTTTGCCTCTCCTACTCTTCTTTTCCCCTTGAAGCTTATCTTTGATGTATATAAATCTTCCTCATCGACCTCTGTCTATTCTTTCTTTCATTTTCTTTCTTTGGGATCCTCTCCATGTACTTGTCATTTTGTTTTCATTGCTTTATTTCCTAATTAGTACATTACTTTACTTTTGTTTCCATTTTGTGCTATAGTTAATTTTGCATTTAATTGGTAAATGCAATGTTTAGTTTACATTCTTCACTGGCTCAATCTACATTATTTGCTTTGGTTGGACTGTTTTCACTTTGGCATGGGTGTCTGTGTGTATGTATATTTATATATTCCATTATTTTCATTATTTTTAGCCTGATTTTCACTGCCATTTGTCTGGAATTTATCTTTTGTTTCTCATGTTTGCATATTTCCTATCATCTCAATTAATGCCATAACAAACCAGTCGTGAAATCGTCATTCCTCACCAGAGGTTCACCCCTGAGCCTTTGCAGTGAGGCCACTGACTCCAAGATCCTAGACTACCAGAAAACTAACCAAGAGAGTATCAAATATTGATAATTCACACAAAGGAAATCTTTGACTATACCTAGCATCACCCAGCCCCCAGAAACATCCTGTGTTGGACATCTCATGGACAAAACAAACAAAAGGAAAATAAAAATCCAATCATCAACATACAGGATTACCACCTCACTGAGCCTTGGCCTTCAGAGGAAAAACAAATAAACAAAAGCTCACCACAAATCTCACCCAATATGAACCATGCACCAACTACTTAGGAGGGTAGAACCCAAAGGAAAGGAAAAAAAATCAAACTTAAAGTTTGAAAATAGGAGATCTCAAACACAGTAAGTAAATGATAATAATAATAATGAAAATGCAGAGAAATAACACAGAAATGGAGTAAGAAACTAGAAACACAGAAGTTCACGGAAATGAAGAGGAAACAGGAGAATCACCTGCAGAAGAATTCAGAATAACAATAGTAAGCATGATGAAAAACGTTGAAAAGAAAATTGAGAAAATGCAAAAATCAATGAACAAAACTAGACATATGAAAGAATAAAAATAAAGAGACAAACAACAGAATTACTGAAATTAAAAGTACTCTAAAAGGGATCAGTAACAAAATATTGGAAGCAGAAAAACAAATTGTTGAGCCTAAAGAAAAAATGTTGGAATTAATTGCTGAAGAGCAATATAACATAAAACATAGGGAAAAATGGAGGATAATCTCAGAAACTTCAGGAACAAAGTCAAACACACTAAGAATCAAAGTATAGGGGTCCCAGAAGAAGAAGACAAGAAAATATGATATGAGAATCCTCCAGGCCAGAAGGGAATGGCAGGACATACTGAAAGTAATGAAAGAGAATAACCTACAACCTAGATTACTGTATCCAGCAAGGATCTCATTCATATATGAAGGAGAACTCAAAAGCTTTACAGATAAGCAAAAGCTGAGAGAATTCAGCACTACCAAACCAGCTCTTCAACAAATGCTAAAGGATCTTCTCTAGACAGGAAATGCAGAAAGGTTGTATAAACGTGAACCCAAAACAACAAAGTAAATGGCAACGGGACCACACCTATCAATAATTACCTTAAATGTAAATGGGTTGAATGCCCCAACCAAAAGACAAAGATTGGCTGAATGGATACAAAAACAAGACCCCTATATATGCTGTCTACAAGAGACCCACCTCAAAACAAGAGACACATACAGACTGAAAGTGAAGGGCTGGAAAAAAATAGTTTCATGCAAACGACCAGAAAGCAGGGATCGCAATACTCATTCAAGATAAAAATAGACTTTCAAATAAAGCTGTGAAAAGAGACAAGAAGGACACTACATAATGATCAAAGGATCAATCCAAGAAGAAGATATAAACATTTAAATATTATGCCCAAATAGGAGCACCGCAATATGTACGCAAACACTAACGAGTATGAAAGAGGAAATTAATAGTTAAAAAATAATAGTTGGGAGACTTTAATACCCCACTCACCCATATGGATAGATGGCAACTACACAGAAAAGTTAACAAGGAAACACAAACCTTGAATGACACAATGGACCAGCTAGACCTAATTGATATCTATAGGACATTTCACCCCAAAACAATCAACTTCACCTTTTTCTCAAGTGCACACGGAAACTTCTCCAGAATAGATCACATCCTGGGCCATACATCTGGTCTTGGAAAATTAAAAAAAAATGAAATCATTCCAGTCATCTTTTCTGACCACAGTGCAGTAAGATTAGATCTCAATTACAGGAAAAAAAATTGTTAAAACTTCAAACATATGGAGGCTAAATAACACGCTTCTGAATAACCAACAAATCATAGAAGAAATCAAAAAAAGAAATCAAAATATGTATAGAAATGAATGAAAATGAAAACACAACAACCCAAAACCTATGGGACACTGTAAAAGCAGTGCTAAGGGAAAGGTTCATAGCATTACAGGCTTACATCAAGAAACAAGAAAAAAGCCAAATAAATAACCTAACTCTACACCTACAATGCAATAGAGAAGGAAGAAATGAAGAACCCCAGGGTTAGCAGAAGGAAAGAAATCTTAAAATCAGGGCAGAAATAAATGCAATAGAAACTAAAGAGACCATAGCAAAAATCAACAAAGCTAAAAGCTGGTTTTTTGAAAAAATAAACAAAATTGACAAACCATTAGCAAGACTCATTAAGAAACAAAGAGAGAACCAAATTAACAAAATTAGAAATAAAAATGGAGAGATCACAACAGACAACACTGAAATACAAAGGATCAAAGAGACTACTACCAGCAGCTCTATGCGCCAATAAAATGGACAACTTGGATGAAATGGACAAATTCTTAAGAAAAGTATAACTTTCCAAAACTTGACCAGGAAGAAATAGAAGA
>NC_057420.1:2397064-2428192 GCF_019320065.1 Cervus canadensis
ATCCTATGTATACAATTCCTTTCAACCTTTCTAACAAACCAGATATCTGCTCAAAATAAATTCCCGAATTTTGTGTTCTTATGAGAATACCTATTTCTCTATTTTTGAAGGATAATATTCTTGGACATAGAGGTCAGATCAGTAAATTAGAGAGAGAGAGAAATGTCGTTCCTGTACCATGCATTTTTCAAGTTAAACTGTATAATGAATTGATTTGTAATTTCTTCATAATTTGCATAACCATAACCACTGCTGCATTCTGGAATATTTTCATCACTCCAGTGAAAAACACTGCCCAGTTGGTAGACATTTACCACTTCATCTGTACCTTGGCCTCTGCTGCTCTCTTGTCTGTCTTTAGAGAACTACCTAGTCTGGGACATATTCATTCACATGTACTGATTAATGCAGTGTGCAGGATTTTGTTCCTGGCTTCTTTGAATTATCATAATCATTTCAGAACTATAGCATGTTATAGCATGTATGAGAACAATGTACATTTGATGGCCAAATAATATTTCATTGCATGCTTTATTTATTGCATCACCTGTTGATGGACAATTCAGTCATTTCAGCTTTTTTTCCCCCTGTTTTTTGTTTAGTTCTTTTAAGCTTTCATTTTAATATAATATTTTACATATTTAAATCTAATGTTATTTTTCTGCCTCTATTTCAGTTATCATACGCTTTTTACCTTTCATTTGGTAAATATGGACTATCATACTGATTGATCTGCATATATTGAAGAATGCTAGCGTCCCTGGAATAATCCCAACATGATCATTGTGTATGTGTTTTTGATGTGTTGTTGAGTTCTGTCTGCTAAAATTTTGTTGAGGGTTTTGTCCTCTATGTTCATCAGAGATATTGGTTGCTGTTGTCTTTGTCTGATTATGGCATCAGGGTAAGGTTGGCCTTGGAGAATTAGTTTGGAATTGTTCTTTCCTCTGCAATGTCTTGAAAGAGTTTCCAACGGATTAGCATTATTTCATCTCTAAATGATTGATAGAACTCCCCTGTGAAGTTATCTGCCCCTAGGCTTTTGACTTTTGGGAAATTTTTCATCACAGCTATGATTTAGAGTGTCTAATTGGCTTCTTTGTAATTTCTGTTTCTTCCTGGTTCAGTCAGAAGATTGAGCTTTTCTAACATCTCTTGTTATGGGGGGCTCCAAAATCACTGCCGATAGTAATTGCAGCCACGAAATCAAAACACTTGCTCCTTGGAAGGAAAGTTATGACCAACCCAGATAGCATATTAAAAAAGCAGAGACATGACTTTGCCAAGAAAGGTCCGTCTGGTCAAGGCTATGGCTTTCCCCAGTGGCCATATACGGATGTGAGCTTTGGACTGTGAAGAAAGCTGAGCGTGACAAAATGGATGCTTTTGAACTATGGTGTTTTGAGAAGACTCTGGAGAGAACCTTGACTGCAGAGGGATCCAACCAGTCTATCCTAAAGGAGATCAGTTTTCATTGGAAGGACTGATGCTAAAGCGGAAACTCCAATACTTTGGCCCCCTCATGAGAAGAGTTGACTCATTGGAAAAGACCCTGATACGGGGAGCGATTGGGGACAGGAGGAGAAGAGGATGACAGAAGATGAGATGGCTAGGTGGCATCGCTGACTCGATGGGCATGAGTGTGAGTAAATTCCAGGAGTTGGTGATGGACGGGGAGGCCTGGGGTACTGCAATTCATGGGATCGCAAAGAGTCGGACACGACTGAGCGACTGAACTGAACTGAGCTAAGCATCTCTCCATTCCCTCCAGGGTATCCTCTTTATTGCCGTGGAGTTGTTCATATCTGTCTCTTGTAATTCTTTGCATTTCAGCGTTGTCTGTTGTAACCTCTCCTTTTTCATTTCTAATTTGCTGATTTTATTCTTCTCTGTTTTCATCTTGGTGACTCTAGCTAAAGGTTTGTGAAGTGTGCTTATCTTCTCAAAACACCAAATTTTATTAATCTTTGCAATTGTTTCTTTTATATCTTTTACTTTTATTCTGCCCACATCTTTATGATTTATTTCCTTTTACTAAGCTAGTTTTTGTTATTATTATTTTCTCTTTGTTGTTGTTATTCTTGTGCTTTCTCCTGTAGTTTTAAGTGTCAAGTTAGATTGTCTATTCAATACCTTTTTGTTTGTTTCTTGAGGGAGGCTTGGGTTGCTATAAATGTCCCTCTTAAAGACGCTTTTGATGGATACCATATATTATGAGATGTTTTATTACATTGTCATTTGTTTCAAGGACATTTTCACTTCCTTTTTGATGTCTTCAGTAACCTGTTGCTTATTTAGACATGTTTTTTAATCTCCATACATTTGTGTTCCTTACAATGTTTTTCTTGTAATAGATATCCAGTTTCATAGTAATGTGGTCAGAGAAGATGCCTGATAGGATTTCAGTTTTCTGAAATTTACCGAGGTTTGACTTATGGCCAAGGTGTGGTCTATCCTGGAGAATGCTCCATGTGCACTTGAGAAGAGGGTGCATTCTTCTGCGTTTGGAAGAAACGTCCTGAAGGTATCAATGAGATACATCTCATCTAATGTATCATTTAAGACACACATTTAAGATGATCTGCCCATTCATCTGAGTGGGGTTTTATAGTCTGATACAATGATTGTGTTAGTACCAGTTCCTCTTTTTATGTCTGTTAGTGTTTGTCTCATGTATTGAGGTGCTACTCTGTTGGGTGCATAATTATTTACAGTTGTTATGTGTTCATCTATGATTGATCCCTTGATCATGATGTAGTATCCTTGTTTATCTCTTGCAATCTTCTTTAGTATCAGGTCTATTTTGCCTGATATAAGGATTACAACTCCAGCTTTCTTTGGCTTCCCATTTGAATGGAATAATGTTCTCCATCCTCTCACTTTTAGACTGTATGTGTCTTTATGTCTGAAGTGTGTTTCTTGTAGACAGTACTATATGGGTCTTGATTTGTATCCATTCAGTCAGTCAGTGTCTTCTGGTCAGAACATTTAATCACTTTGTATTTAAGGTAATTATATTTATTTATTTACACAAACTCATTTTTTGAACTGTTTGGAGTTGATTTTCCTCTCTTGTATGTCTTGACTATATCAGTCTCTTTAACATTTGTTGTAAAGCTGCTTTAGTGGTATGACTTGTCTCAATTCTTGCTTGTCGGAACATCTTTCAATTTTCCCATCAATTATGAATGAGATACTTGCTGTGTACAGTAATCTTGGTGGTAGATTTTTTTCCCCTTTTGGTAGTTTAAATATATTCTGCTAATCCCCTCGGGCCTGCAGAGTTTCTGGTGAAAAAAGAGCTGTTAAGCATATGGGTTTCCCTTGTAAGATACTTGTTGCTTCTCCCTGGTTGTTTTTGAAATATTCTTTTTTGGTCTTTCAGTTCAGTTCAGTTCAGGCACCAAGTCGTGTCCAACTCTTTGCGACCGCATGAATTACAGCACCTCATGCCTCCCTATCCAACACCACCTCCTGGAGTTTACTCAAACTCATGTTCATCGAGTCGGTGATCCCCTCCAGCCATCTCATCTTCTGTCGTCCCCTTCTCCTCCTGCCCATGGTCCTTCCCAGCACCAATGTCTTTTCCAATAATTCAATGCTTCACATGAGGTGGCCACAGTATTGGAGTTTCAGCTTCAGCATCAGTCCTTCAGTGAAAGCCCAGGACTGATCTCCTTTAAGACGGACTGCTTGGATCTCCTTGCAGTCCAACGGACTCTCAAAGAGACTCCAACACCTCAGTCCAAAAGGTTCAATTCTTTGGTGCTCAGCTTTCTTTGCAGTTCAACTCTCACATCCATGCATGAATACTGGACAAAAACCATAGCCTTGACCATATTGACCTTTGTTGACAAAGTAATGACTCTGCTTTTTAATAAGCTCTCTTGGTTGGTCGTATCTTTCCTTCCAAGGATTAATTGTCTTTAATTTCAGGGCTGCAATCAACATCTGCAGAGATTTCAGAGCCTCCAAAAATAAAATCAGCCAAGGTTTCCCAATCTATTTACCATGAAGTGATGGGACTAGATGCCATGATCTTAGTTTTCTGAGCGTTGAGCTTTAAGCTAACTTTTTTGCTCTCCTCTAACAATTTCATCAAGAGGCCTTTTAGTTCCTCTTCATTTTCTGCCACAAGGGTGATGTCATCTGCATATCTGAGGTTATTGTTATTTCTCCCAGCAATCTTGATTCCCGCTTGTGCGTCTTCCAGCCCAACATTTCTCATAATGTACTCTGCATATATGTCAAATAAACAGGGTGACAATACACAGCCTTGACATACTCCCTTTTCTGATTTGGAACCAGTCTGTTGTTCCATGTCCACTTCTAACTTTTGTTCCCTCACGTGCATACAGGTTTCTAAAGTGTTTAGTCTTTGTTAACTTGGTCAGTATGTGTCTTGCCATATGTCTCCTGAAGTTATTCTGAAAGGTGCTCTTTGTGCCTCTTGGATCTGATTGACTATTTCCATTTCCTTTGAAGGAAGATTTTCAACTACAATCTCTTCAAAAATTTCTCATATCATATTTTCTTCTCTTCTTCTGGGAGTCCTTTATTTGCTTCTTAGTGTGTTTGATTTGTTCCTGAAATCTCTGAGTTTATCCTCCATTCGTTTCCTACTTTTTATGTTTTATTGCTCTTCAGCAATTATTTCCAACATTTTTTCTTCCAGCTCAACAATTTGTTCTTCTGCTTCGAATATTCTCTTATTGATTCCTTTTAGAGTATTTTTCATTTCAGTAATTGTGTTGTTTGTCTCTTTATTTTTATTTTTTCATGTGTCTAATTAGTTCATTGATTCTTGCATTTTCTCAATCATCTTTTAAACATTTTTGGTAATGTTTACGATTGTTTCTCTGAATTCTACTGCAGGTGATTTTCATATTTCCTCTTCATTTCTGTGGACTTCTTTTTTTGTATTTTCTTACTCCATTTGTGTAGTATTTCTCTGCATTTTCATTATTATTATTATTGCTTACTTACTGTGTTTGAAATCTCTTTTTTTCAAATTTAATTTTGATTTTTTTTTTCCTTTTTGGGTTCTATTTGCTAAGGTTGGTCCAGTAGTTGTTGTGTGGTTCACAAAGGGTGAGATTTGTGGTGAGTTTTTGTTTACTTGTTTTACCTCTGAAGGCCAAGGCTGAGTGAGGTGGTGATGATTGGATTTTTATTTTATTTTTGTTTGTTTTGTCCATGAGATGTCCAACACAGGATGCTTCTGGGGGATGGGTGATGATAGGTATATTCAAAGATTTCCTTTGTGTGAATTATCAATATTTGATACTCCTTTGGCTTAGTTCTCTGGTAGTCTAGGATCTTGGAGTCAGTGGCCTCACTAAAAAGGCTCAGGGCTTAACATCTGGTGAGGAATGAAAATTTCACAACTGGTTTGTTATGGCATTAATTGAGATGATAGGAAATATGCAAACATGAGAAACCAAAGATAAATTCCAGACAAATGGCAGTTAAAATCAGGCTAATAATAATGAAAATAATGGAATATATACATATACATATACACAGACACACATGCCAAAGTGAAAACAGTCCAACAAAAGGAAATAATATATAGAGACAGTGAAGAATGAAAATTAAACATTGCATTTACCAGGTAAATGCAAAATTAACTATAGCACAAAATGGAAACAAAAGTAAAGTAATGTACTAATCAGGAAATAAAACAATGAAAACAAAATGACAAATGTGTGGAGAACAACCCAAAGAAAGAAAAGAAAAGAAAAAATAGACAGAGGTCGATGAAGAAGATTTATATACATCAAAGATAAGCTTCAAGGGGAAAAGAAGAGTAGGAGAGGCAAACCAAGGGATTCATGTAGAAAAATAGAATAGCTTCCTACCCACTCGCTCCCACTGGGCTGTCCCAGAGTACAACCTAGCATGTTCTGAGGCCTGGACCAAAATCGCACTGGTCATCTAGTTTATATATGAATGGTAACGGATATGTTTCCATGTTCTTCTCTCAAATCATTCTATTCTTGCCTTATCCTGCTCAGTCCAGAAGTCTGTTTTTTACATCCGTGTCTTTTTTGATACCCTGCATGTAGGATTGTCAGTACGTCTTTTTAAAAGCCACATACATGAGTTAGTCTTCAAAAATTGTCTTTCTCTTTCTGAGTGTACACGGTAGAAGAGGCTCCATGGTCATCCACCTCATGTGATTTGAGTCACATGCATACTCTTTTGGAGCTGAGTGATACATATAGATTGTGTATAGACACCACAGATTCCATTTCCATTCATCTGCATCTCTGTGCAGGTAATATTAAGTGAAGATGTGGAATCCTCTGGAAACTCATGGCACCCGTTTTCCTCCATTAAATAGGAAATTCTCAGTCTTTTCAAGATCTAGCACTGTGCCCAGACACTTTCACATATAGGATGCCGTTAGTTTTATTTCCCTTTTTTGAGTCCCTGTACAGATTCTTCCCACATGAAATATGGAACCTCCATAATTCATTCAGCAAATGGTGCAGATCATCTTCCCGCAATTTGGCCAACGTCTTCGTTTCACATGAAATGTCAAGGCACACATTTCTCTTGCATGAAATAGGGTATGTTTGGTGTGCCATATTTCTCATCTAGATGTGCATGCTTCCAACGGAGATATGGACTCCTCTGTATCTCACATGCTTATATCTGCAAGCTGCCTTTCCTACATGCAATGTGGATTTCTCGGTATTGCACATATTCTCTTTCATTCACCTGATGAGTAATTTGTGATCAGGGAAATGGGTACTTTTGCTCATTTCTCACATGGAAACCAGCTGACAGAGTATGTAAGAGGACATATGAAGTATACTTATTTCAGATATAAACATTTGAGTGCAACCTTGATGCATGAAATATGCAATTGTCTGTATTTTAAATGTGGCATTTTACCACAGATAGTCTTCTATGAAATACAAAATCCTTACATTACATATAAACAATCTAGACACTGGGTTTTCTCCGTATGACAAGCCAGGTGCTATGAGTACCATGTGAATAGCTTGGGGTAAATCTTCCTACATGAAATGTGGAATTCCCTGTATTCCCTTTAAGAAAATATGAGTCTGGGTTTAATTTCTGAGATATGCAATGCTTTATAGTCTACACTTGAAAATATGGGTTCCGTCATTTCTACATTGAATGTAAAATGAGATGGAATTCCCTATAAATGTCATTGGAAAACCTAGGCATAGCTTTTCCTGCATGCAATATGGTATTCAACATACACGGGAAACAAATCATGAATTCTTTCTGTTACCTTTATGAAATTCTGTGTACACACTCTCTCTCACGATATATGGAACCCCTGTATGTCAGCTTTGAAAATATGGGCATTTGTTTGTCCTCCATTCAATATGAGGTTCTCTATCAGTGCAGTGCAATTCCATCACTCAGTCCTGTCAAGTTTTTTGAGAACCCATGGACTGCCACATGCCAGGTCTCCCTGTCCATCATCAACTTCCAGAGTTCACTCATGTCCACTGAGTCAGAGATTCTGTCCAATCATCTCATCCTCTGTCTCCCCCTTTTCCTCCTGCCTTCAATGTTTCCCAGCATTAGGGACTTTTCCCATGAGTCAGTTTTTCACTGCAAGTGGCCAAATTAGTGGACATTCAGCTTCAGCCTGAGTCCTTCCAAACGATAGTTAGGACTGATTTCCTTTAGTATGGACCACTTGGACATCCTCACTGTCCCAGGGACTCTCAATGGTCTTCTCCAACAGGACAGTTCAAAAGCATCAACTTTCTTCCATGCTCAGCTTCCTTTCAAGTCAACTCTCACATCTGCAAATGACTCCCAGGGACACAATAGCTTTGGCGAGATGGACATTTCCTGGAAACGTATTGCCCCTGCTCTTTCACCCTCTGTCTAGGTTGCTCATAACTGCTCTGCCGAGGAGCCAGCGTCTTTTAATATCCTGGCGGCAGCCACCAACTACACTGAATTTTGCAGTCCCTCAAAGGATAGTCTGCCACTGTTACCACTGCTTCCCCATCCATTTGCCATGAAGTCATGGGGAATGTTCAGATTCTCAATGTGTCCCCTATGAAAGCATTAGCAAGGGTTTCTAGGCAGAGATTTTCCAATGTGAAGTATGGAATTCTCCGTGTTTCATATTTGGAAATCATAGAACCGTTTGTCCTAAGAAATATGGAGTGATGTGTATCTTACAGTTGAGAATATGAGGGTATATTTTTTCTGCATGCGTTTTGAAATTCTGGATATTTCATATGAGAAAATCCGTATGATGGTTTTCAGAAGAAAATATTTAATATGCAAGAATAGCCATAGAGACCAGTCGAAACAGATTTTCCTATATGTTATTTTCATGTTTCTAGCATTGAAAAATCGACCCAGATAATGCTACAGAAAGTACTGAATTCCATTTTACACTGAATACCTTGTATGATGCTGATGAAAATTTTCTCATGCCACGTAGGTATCGTCTACATTTCATATCTGAACTCTGGCCACTCATTCTCTACATGAACACAAAATACTCTATAGGTCACATATAAACATCTCTGGTCACATTTTGACACATGAGGCTTTGGATCTTCCATACAACACATAAGAAATTCCATCCTGACTGAGATCTCAATTCCATATCATTCAGATATGAAAGGCTGTGCAATGAATTTATCAATAGGAATCTGAAAAATATATATGTCACTCAGCAAAAGAGGGTGCCAAGTTTACTCAATGAAGTAGCTGATTCTTAGCATTTTACCTATGAACATTTTGGTGCTGACTTGACGTCAAGATACACTGAATTGTTGTATTTTGTGGTACAGAAATCTAGAGGCTGCTTTACTTCCAGGTAATATGAGATTCCCTATACATCCAATGTGAAAATTTGGGGGGGATTCCCTTACCTGAACTTGGAATTCACCACATTTCATATATGACCTTTTGCTATCCGTTGCTCTAAGGCACAGATAAACAATGTGGAACAGGAATTATCTCTGTTACATGAGGGAAAATCTGTGCACCATTGCTTCTTCATGAAATATGGAAGTATATGTCATCCTCTTACATATATCAAGACATATTTTTCTGCTTGAAACTATGCAATTCTCTGTATCTCCTGTATCTTGATGAAAATGTTGTCTCAGGCAAGGTGTAACCTCTATATTTCATGGGTAAAAAGCCAACTGGGTTATTTCTGGAAGAAGCATGGTAATCTCTGCATTGCATAAGAACTAGTGTTCCTTCAGCTACTGAAACATTTGTGTTTCCTGTTTGTTATTTTTGTTTGTTTGATTGTTGTTTTTTTCTTTGTATGACTTGAAAGAGTGTGTCTGTATATGATTGTTCTAGTGAGGCCTGTTTTTGAATGTGTTTCTGTATGGGAGGGTGGTGGTCTCTGGCACACTGTAGACAAAGAAATGAAGGCAAGAGGAAATGAGACATGCAGCAAACAGAAGAGGAATCAGGAGGTGTGCAAAGAATGGGGGAGTCTAACTGAGACTTTGGCACAGTGCCCCTGTCCAGGAAAAAAGGAGGAAAGGAAGGCTACTAACAACTCAGAATAGTGGGTCCACTAATCTGGAATGACACTGAGAGAATGAACACGGTCAAAATTGCAGGTGTGCTGTTGCCTGTGTTTTTACCTGGAAGCAGGGATAGGTGCTTGAGGCATTGGCAGCTGTCAATCAGGAGTTGTGGGTCTTTAAAATGATGGCATTTGGTCTTATCAGATTGTGGCAGGTGAGTTAACCTGTGGAAATGGTGGATGAAGCAAGGACATGACCCGGGAAAGTGGTGAGGACTGTATACCTGAACCCAGCATAACATTAACTATTAAGTTAACTATGTTGTTGTTCAGCCAACAAGTTGTGTCTGATGTTGCAATCCCATGGACTGCAGCATGCCAGGCTTCCCAGTCCTTCACCACCTATCAGAGTTTGCTCAAACTCGTGTCCATTGAGTTGGTGATGCCATGCAACCATCTCATCCATCCTCTGTTGTCCCCTTCTCCTCCCACATTCAGTCTTTCCCAGCATCATGGTCATTTCCAGTGAGCCAGCCATTTGCATCAGATGGCCAAAGGATTGAAGATTTAACTAAGTTAACCATACTCCAACATAAAATTAAAAAAAAAAAAAAACCATAATAATAATCTTTTAAATTTGTGATGTTGGATTCATCCTTGGCCAAGAGATGAATTACTCTTGTACTTCCTAAGTGTACACACTCACACACATATGCCCAGACACACACACACACACACACATACACACAGACATACACACATAGACGTCTATATTTGGACAAACACAGTTGACACAGGGCAGCCAACAAACTTCACGTTTTGCTGTCCTGCTCATCTCTGTGTAAAGAAGCCTTGACACCCAGGTCTTACCTTTTCCCTACCAGCTTCAGGATCTTATGCGACCCCTTCACCAGGCAGATGGCCTCTTTTCTAAACCCGGACCGACAGATGTCTTTGATGTGCCCAATCTCTTCTTCAGCCAGCTGTTTTTCTACAGCTGCAGGTTGCTCCTTTCTTTGACCTGCAACTCAGAAAGAGGGTCCACTAGCCTCCCCTCAGCCAAAAAGAGCAAACCAGTCCCCAGGACGCAGACAGGAGGACGTGACAGTGACAGCTCTGTGCCGCCCACCAGTTCTCACACTGGCTTCAGGACAACCCAGGAGTGAAGGTATCCAGCTTGGGCCCCGATTCCCTGTGGGAGACCAGGGATGCACCCATCACCTGGTCTATACCCCTCCTCCAGTCTGTATCTGCAAGGCCTAACTTTTATGGAAGGGGCAGCAGAGTCCACAAACACTGGAGAATACACCAGAAACAGCGGATCCAGATGGACCTCATCACTTTCTGGATCTCCATTCCCTTCAAAATAAAAGAAAGAGAGAGGAAAAAAAAATTGTGTTTTAAAAGTATTGACTAGTTATTTCTGACACATGAATCCTGCACCTAGAGCTTTCCTAGGGGAACCATGATTAAGAATCTGCCTTCCAATGCAGCAGATATGGGTTAGTTCCCTGGTCAGGGAAGAATCCTCATGCCACAGTACAAGTAAGCCTGTGCATGACAAACACTGAGCCTGGGCTCCAAAGTCTGTGGGTACAACTACTGAGCCCACGTGCCACAACTACTGAAACCTGTGTGCCCTACAACCCATGCTCCACACCAAGAGAATCCATCGCAATGAGAATGTCACATACCTCAAGTGCAGAGGGGCCTTGCTCACCACAATTGGAGAAAACTCACATGCACCAACGAAGACACACCAGAGTAAAAAGAAAATATATATATATATATGTCCTGCACCTAGCGGTTTCTGTAACAGCTTTCTTTTAATAATTACTTTCCTTTTTTTTTTTTTTTGTTTTCTCCTATAGCAGCTTTATTTAAGTATAAGTCAAATAAACAGCAGTCCGCCATTGTACACACGAATGAATGAATGAGTGAATGAATGAATGAACTGTTAGTTGTACTCAGGGTGGTCCAACTTTCATCACCCACCCACGTGAGAACAGGCTTCCTAAGCCCATAAGAAACCTCAGACCTGTCAGCAGTCACTCTCCAGCCCTCCAGGGCCATGCAAACCATATATGTGTCTTAGATGTCCTCCTGTGGATACTTGTTATACACAGGGTCATACAACATGTAGCCTTTTATGTCTGGCTTCTTCTACTCAAATGTGTTGACCAGGTGCATCCATGTTTCCCCCTGTGTGGAAACTCCATTTTTTTCCATGGCTGACTGATATTGCATTATACCAATCAGCCACATTTGATTTCTCTGTTCATCAGGGATGCATATATTTACATTGTTTCTTCCATTGAGTTCGTGATGTCATCCAATCATCTCATCCTCTGGCATCCCCTTCTCTTCCCAGCTTCCGTCTTTCCCAGCTTTTCCCAGATTTTTAACCAATGACTCATTTCTTTGCATAAGGTGGTCAAAGTATTGGAGTTTCAGCTTCAATATTAGTCTTCCCAATGAAGATTCAGGAATGAATTCCTTTAGGATGGACTGCTTGGATCCCCTTGCATTCCAAGGGACTCTTAAGAGTCTTCTCCAACACTTCTCCAGCACAAAATATTTACAGGTCAAAAGTATCAATTCTCCAGCATGCAGCTTTCTTTAGAGTCCAAATCTAATATCCATACATTTGGCTTTCAGTACTCCATGAACACTTGTATACATATGTTTGTGTGTAAATATGCGTCCTCATTTCCCTTGGGTGTACAACTAGGAATAGAATGGTGTAGTCATATGGTAACTGGAGTAAACATTTTCAGGACTTACTAGACTGCTTTGACATATATATATGCACACACACACACACACACATATATGTACATATATATGTATGTATATGTATATACATGTGTATATATATATATGTAAATGTATATTTCACTGTGCTGGGTCTCAGTTGCAGCAGGTGCCATCTTCAATCTCCTCATAGAGTAGGGTCTTAGCTTTGAAAAATTGGATCTAATTCCCTGACCAAAGGAATGAACCCATGAATGTAAAATATTCCCTACTTAGAGTTATGCACAGTATGTATACAAGTGTACTGAGGCTCCTTCAAACGATTTTATGACTTTATCCAAGAATTTTCAATCTATAAGTTTTGATACCAACTTTTCATATATAGTAATAATCCAACTAAACATCGAGTAAGCCATCAATAAACTAACCTAATTTCTGTATTAGTGCCCAGCAAACTGTGTGTTGTGCTTAGTCTCTCAGTCAACTCTGACTCTTTGTGACACCATGGACTGCATTCTGACAGGTTCTTCTGCCCATGCAGTTCTCCAGGCAAAATTACTGGAGTGGGTAACCATTTCCTCGCTCCAGGGGATCTTCCAAACCCATGAATAGAACCTGCACTGCAAGCAGGTTCTTTACACTCTAAGCTTCCAGGAAACCCGCCCAATACCAGAGTGGGTAGGCTATCCCTTCTCCAGCAGTTATTGCTGACCAAGGAATTGAGCCAGTTTCTCCTGCACTGCA
Organism: Cervus canadensis; assembly: GCF_019320065.1. Lineage (NCBI taxonomy): Eukaryota > Metazoa > Chordata > Mammalia > Artiodactyla > Cervidae > Cervus > Cervus canadensis. The sequence goes on from NC_057420.1 coordinate 2,410,071, forward strand.
GGGAAATTCTTTACCAGTTGAAAATCCAGGGAAGTCCTATGACCCATGAATCAAATCCAGCCAGCTAGGACTTCTTTGGTGGCCCAGTGATGAAGACTCCATTCTCCAAATGTAGGGTGCCTAGGTCCCATCCCTGGCCACTGTGGATCCCACATGCTAGATGGTGTGTACAAGCTTCCACCTGCAAATAAACCAACGAGCTGTCTTTTGTGTGTGTGTGGGGGGGAGGTGGGGTAAAATAAAATTTTACTGGAATGCAATCACAGCCTTTTCTTATTCACTGTTACCAAAGAGAGTGGAATAGTGTAGGCCCCATAAAGCAAAAAAAAATATTGACAAATTGGCTTGTTACTAAACAAATAAACAAACAACAAGAACAGAAATAACAACAAACTGCCAACGCCTTTTCCATACCAGAAAGCCATTCTTTTTACAAACTGCTAGGAAAACTAGCACAAAACAAATGAATATTTATATGCATAGCAGGAAACAATTTGGGAAGTTCACTGAGCTCTGAAAATATACCATGGTTGACCTGAAAATCAATTCCATAACTGACCAGGCCCTAGAGCAAGGAAACATTCCTCCTCTGGGAATTACAGTACTAGAAACAAAGCCACTGACAGAATCATGGATGAAACTACATCATACTTGGACTTGTTTCTCCTCTGGACTGAAGAACAACTCCCAAGAATGTAGGGTAACAGGGCCTATTATTGATTGTTAGTTGACACCATAAATGAAATGACTGTTCCTAACAGAATTATGAAGCAATTTGTTGTCTAACAACCAATTTGAAATTCTAGACAATTTTCATCCTGACATAATGACAATTCCCAACATTAATAAGCTCCCACCTGGGCAAGATTACACACTCACCCAGAAACAGCCAAGGTGAAAGATATGGGGTAGAGAGTTTCGCCTTTGACATTCCCCAGCTGGAAGGCCCAGGGGCTGTTTCCGATTGGAGGGTTTTTGGGGATGTAGCTGGGGTGAGTGGGAGGTTGGAGTCCTGTTACAAAGATGGAGTGAATAGCAGGGGAAAGAACTTAAAGACTGGAGAGGTGGTGATGGAGGCTGACTACAAAGAAATCAGACCCATGAACAGCAGAACATGGTGTTGTCCTAGAAGGAGAGGATGAAGAGGCAAGTTAGGTTTTGTCACTCAGTTGTTTGCAACAGTGTATGACCCCATGAACCGTAGCATACCAGGCCTCCTGATCCATCACCTACTCCTGGAGTCCAGCCAAACCCACGTCCATTGTGTCAGTGATACCATCTAACCACCTCATCTTCTGTTGTCCCCTTCTCCTCCTGCCCTCAATAATTCCAAGCATCAGGATCTTTTGAAATAAGTCAGCTCTCTACATTAGGTGGCTAAAATATTGGAGTTTCAGCTTCAACATCACAGAGGAGAAAGGAGGGGTGGGTGTCCCAAAAGACACAGCATGAAGACACGCGCAGAGCTGATGCATCTTAGCATCACATGAAAGCCTTGAGGTGAAACCAAGATGATGGAGGAACCTGAAGGATCTTAGGACAGTTTCTGAAGGTAGCACTTCCTAAAGCAATGCATCACCTATAATGACTCAGCCATGAATTGTTTGACTTTTCAGTCTCATCCCCAAAAAGCCTTGCATGAAGACTCACTCAAAGTACTGTCATTAACAACTGGCTAAGGGACTTGGTGACTCTTCCAGTGGCTAAGACTCTGGGCTCCCTAATTCAGGGTCCCCAGGGTCAATCCCTGGTCAGGGAACATGATTGAACGTGCCACAGCTCAAGATTCGGAATGCTACAATGGAGATGGAAGATCATCAAAGATCTCTTGGCTAAATAAATTTTTAAAATAAATAAATAAATAAATAAATAAATAAAGGTGTGGCTTTACCCTGAAGCCCAGTTTATATCATGTTACTTTCTTTCATCTGTATAGAATTCTCAGCTCCTCAAACATTGCCAAAAAATTGCCTTTCAAGGCAGCCTCCTTGCCTGACACAAACCACACTTTACCTACACTCAGAGCAAAAATTGCTCCAGATTTTGTGTACAGAGTAGCAGGGGATCTCTGCTCATCTTGGCTTTCTTGATAAAACAAAGCATGTGCCCAATATTTTTCTCACTCGTGGTGAAGAAAGCTGCAAATAAGGCAGCTTTGAAGACCTGTCATCTGTACTCCTGACCCCATCAAACTCGTCCCATGAGGAAGTCTCCATTAGGCTTGGACCTGGTGAAGCACAGACCAAAAGCAGGTTCTAGTGATCCAGGAAAATTGCTATGCATGCCAGCTGTGTATCGTGAATAATGTGTTACACGTGAAGAGTTGTGCCTTGAAAGGATTGTGCATTCGAGATATTTACACCCCTTTTATCATGATCATCTGTTTAACTGTCAAAAGAGTGCTGGACATTGCCTGTTGCAGACATCACTGTCTGCAGGAGCCAAAGGTGGAGCAGTCCTGTCCTATACCCCTCAGGCAAAGTCCTCAACATTGCTTGCTCTAGCTTAGAAAGAAAACAACAAACAAAACAAAACACAAACACCTCCCTGCTCAAAAAGGTAAACAGGCAAAAATAAAGGAATCTACACCAACCTAAAATACCTGACAATGTGCACTGGTCAAAAGGAAAGACCCAAGCTCACTCGCCAGGTTCAATATTGTGGTTTGTATTATTCACTGGGATTCTGTTTGCTAAACTCCTATTCCAGTCCCCAGGCGTGTCCAAAAATGAGCAGACTGTCTTGCTATCACTGGAGAAACATTTACTATGGAAACAGCAAGAGAGAGGAAGAAGAGGAAACAAAAAATTAAAAAAACAGTCATTGGCAGTCTCGTTCAAAGCAAACTTTTGTATTAAATCCAGTGGAAAATACAGATGATGAAAGATGTTCACCCACCAAGCTCAGGGGACCCTGATTCTCCTGGGAGTCAGTACCTACTCGGGAAGTTACTGAGTCAGAGCAGTGGGGGTGAGAGGGGCAAGGCTCAGGGTGGAGATGAAAGACCATCTTTGGACAGCAACTTGAAATGTCCAGCAGAAGTCGGGGTGGACATTCCATGGGAGGTGGTCCAGACCCTGGCCCCGTCGGAAGAATGGCAGCCTGGTGAGGCAGCACCCTGGCGGGGGAGCTGTTCAAAATAAGTCCAGAAAGAGGAAGATGAGGAATTTGACCTTGAGTTTCAGAAGCCTGAAAGATACCCTGCAGGCAGCGATGGGTTCGGCATGGGTACTCACAGAAGGTCGGACATGGAAACAGGGGAGTGACCCTGTATCATGTTGGCAGACACATCTAGCAGCTTAATACTTTAGGTAGGGAGGAAAAAAAAAAAAATCTCTCCCACACAGAGCATATCACCAATTGGTAGTGGCTGAAAGCAATATAAGGAAGGGCTCAGCTGGGAAGTCAGGTCAAGGGACATACTCGATGGATATCAAGAATGACCACAGGAAAGGGGTGTGCAGTACAGCTCAGATGTGAAGCTTTGTCAGATGTGGAAATTCAAAACCACCGGGAATCAGAATGAAAGGAGGAGGAATATTTCTGTGCAGGATCAGATTGCAAAGGCACTGAATCACACACATGATTATCAGCTATGACAAGGAAGCCATCCAGAGAAGAGCATAAAATAGCACTGGCTTCTGAAAGCCAGGGCATGCATTGATGTCTTCTGCCTGGGGAAAGGTGTGAGTTCCCTAGTTTCTGAAGAGAAACCTGAGACATCCAGGAAAAGCATGCAATTGCCAAGCAATCACAGACGACATCACTGGTAAAAGAGAAGCCCGTCAAAAAGGAGAAAACAAAAACAAAATTCCCCAAAATGTGTCTAGACTTGCCTGTCCTCTCAACATTGGTCTCCATCTCCTTGCACAATCCCGGGCAGAATCGGATCACTGATCTGTGGAATTCAAGCTTCCCAGGAGCTCTGAGTTCAGTTCTGCTGATCAGTTGAGTCCAACTTTTTGCAACCCCAAGACCACAGCATGCCAGGCCTCCCTGTCCATCACCAATTCCATGAGATTGCTCAAAATCATGTCTGTTGAATTAGTGACACAATCAAACCATCTCATCCTCTGTCACCCCTTTCTTCTCAAGACTTCAATCTTTCCCTGCATCAGTGTCTTATCCAATGAGTTACTTCTTCACATCACGTGGCCAAAACATTCAAGTTTCAGCTTCAGCATCGGTTTTTCTAATGAATATTAAGGACTGATCTCTTGTAGGATAGACTGGTTAGATTTCCTTGCAGCCCAAGTGACTCTCAAGAATCATCTCCAACAACACAGTTCAGATGAATCCGTTGTTCAGGTCCCAGCCTTCTTTATGGTCCAACCCTCTCATCCACACGTGACTACAGGAAAAACCATAGATTTTACTAGATGGAACTTTGTGGGCAAACATATATCATTCTCTGCTTTTCAGGACGCTGGCTAGGCTTGTCACAGCTTTTCTTCCAAGGACCAGTAGCTCTAGAAACATCTTTAAGAAGTAAGGTCCATGTAATTCCAACTTTGAAATGTACTCTTTTTTTATGTTATTATTATTAGTATTTTATTTTCTTAAAGAGATGAAACTGTTCACTGGTTATTGTCCAGTGCAACAGAAAAGAAAGGGTAATCAATTTGCTATGGCTGATCTGGGCTTCCCAGGTGGCACTAGTTATAAGGAGCATGCCTGCCAATGCAGGATACGTAAGAGACATGGGTTTCATCCCTGAATTGGGATGATGCCCTGGAAAAAGACACAGCAACCCATTCCAATATTCTCAACAGTAGAACCCCATGGACAGAAGAGTCTAGTCGTCTAAGGTCCACAGGGTCACATAAAATTTACACAACTGAAGCAACTTAGCACAGCGTACATGTCCTGAGTGCCAGGCGACTATTTCACGGGTGAGGGTGTCATGTTTTAACCCAACTACACAAAGCATACTCAATGACAATTTGAGTCACAACTGTGCATGATGGATGTCTTGGACATTTAAAACGACCTCAAAACTCAGGTGTTTTTTAGAATCACATCCCAAAGGAAAGCACTCCTTGATCTTGGCTCTTTCTTGTCCCTCATTATGACATTCCAGTTTCCCATAATGTGCCTTGAACATGATATGAGAAAGTGTAAATCAAGCATGCAGTCGTTATGATATTAAACAATGAGTTAATGGGACGTATGATAGCAGAGCATATCAATATTTGGTATCCCCTTAAGGAAAAGTAGGTTCCACATTTTAGTCTGGAAAAGGTACTGGGATATCTCTTTAGAAAGGAAACTATGTGGTTATTTTCCATCTTTAGTACATTCGTTAAGAATATTATAGAAACTAAACTGTCTACAAATCCTGAAAACAACCAATAAAATATCAACTAGAGAGGAAATTTATTTCTTTATGCTTGATAAAAATCACCTTGAGAAACATGAAATGTGGTAACCACCTCCACATTCAAAAAAAAAAAAAAAATACAAAGAAAAAAAAAACCCTAATCCAAGACATACATTTCTGATTCAGATGAGAAAGTAAGTACTTAGTCTTGAACATAAGAAAATAAGGGTGTTCTCTGAAGACGCTAACATCCTCCTAACACTCATCCCCTATGTGAGGACTACATCATATGTGGCCCTAAGACCAAGAAAGGCAGATGTGGCCCGGACATGGGGACAGAGCCAGGCTGATGAGTAGATCAGGTCAATGAGATTTCTGAAATACATGGAGGTAGCAGAGGCTGCAGATAACAACCAGAAATCCACAGGGAAACAGGAATCTATCTGCTCAAGGAGATCTTTTAAGAAATAGAGTGTATGGTCTTCCTTGTAGTCTAGTGGGCAGGAATTGCCTGCCAATGCATGGGAGACAGGTTCAAGTCCTGATCTGGGAGGATCCCACATGCTGCAGAGTAACTAGTCCCAGAGCCACTACAATTGCACCAGTGGTCTAGATCCTGGGAGCCTTAACCACTGAGACCACGTGCTGAAAATATGGAAGCCCAAGCACTCTAAAACCTGAACTCTACAACAAGAGAAGCTACCAAAATGAGAAACCTGTGCACCACAACTGAGAATGGACAGTGTTAGTCACTCAGTCATTTATGACTCGTTGGGACCCCATGGACCCATTATAGCCCAGCAGGCTCCTCTGTTCATGGGACTGTCCAGGCATGAATACTGGAATGGATTATCATGCCCTCCTCCAGGGAATCGTACTAATCCAGGGATGGAACTCAGGTCTCCTGAACTGCAGACAGATTCTTAACTGTTTGAGCCACCAGGGAATCCCACAACAACTACTGGGTAGGACACCACAACTACTAGGTAGCTTGTACTTGCTGTGATGAGAGAAAGCACTTGTGCAACAAGGAAGACCAAACACAATGGAAAACAAATACATTAAATATTGTTCAGTCACTCACTCCTGTTCCACTCTTCGCAGACTCGTGGACTGCACCCCACATTCTCTGTCCTTCACCAACTCCCGAAGTTTACTGAGACTCACATCCATTACTTCACTGATTCCATCCAACCATCTCATCCTCTGTTGCCTCCTTCTCCTTCTGCTTTCAATCTTTCTCAGCATCAGGGTCTTTCCCAAAGTGTTGGCTCTGCCCGTCAGGTAGGAAAGTTATTGGAGCTTTGGGTTCAGCATCAATGCTTCCAATGAATATTCAGGGTTGATTGCCTTGAGGATGGAATTGTTTGACATCCTTGCACTTCAAGTGACTCTTCAGAGTCTTCATCAATAGCACAGTTCAAATATATCAAATACAAAAAAAAAAAAAAAGTGCAATTTTAAAGAAAGGAAATGAACAGGGAAGGGCATCTTCATCAGGGTGTTAACAGTTGCCATTCAGAACCCAAGCAAGAATTGACAGGAAACACCGAAAGGTGTGTTCAAGTCTGAGCCCAGAGCCCATGGCATCCCCAGTGGAAGATAAAGCTCAAGATACACACCAGCTATCCAGGAGGGGTTAATGTCCAGAAAGATATGGCTTTGCAGATTTCTAACCTCAGGGGCAGAACAGCACTCCAGAGAATACGGCAGCCTGTGGAGGTGATGTTGTCTGGAGTGCCATGCTCAGGGGTCGCTTTCTGAACATCAGTGCCAGGCGAGGGGAAGTCACAATCCAGGGAAAAGCTTTGCAGCGAACAACCATTCCACTGTCACGCCAGTTAGCAATGCAGTGTGTCTTAAGTACAAGGCACCCGTCACCAGCTGACAGAGAACTGGGGCTGAACAAGTAGACTGAAATACAGTATTGGAAGCAGTCTCAACAATTACAGTCTCAACAATTACAATGAACAATTACACTGTTCATTTCCAAGGCAAAACAGTCAATATCACTATCTATTCCAAGTCTAGGCCATGCCCAATGACACAGAAGAAAATGAGGTGGAACGTTTCTCATAAGACCTACGAGACCTTCTACAACTAATACCCCAAAACTATGCATTAATTTAAGGAAACTGGGATACAAAATAGAAAGTCAAGAAACACCTGGCTTAACAGGAAAATTTGGCCTTTGAGTAACAGAATGAAACAGGCCAAAGGTTAACAGAGTTTTACCAAGAGAATGCACTGGTTAGAGCAAAATCCAATTTCCAAGAACACAAGAGAAGATGTTCCACATGGACATCACCAGATGGCCGGCACCAGAATCAGACTGATTATGTTCTTTGCAGCCAAAGATGGGGAAGTACTCTACAGTCATCAAAAATAAGACTGAGAGCTGACTATGGCTTAGATCATGAAATCCATATTGCCAAATTCAGACTGAAATTGAAGAAAGTAGGGAAAACCACTAGATCCTTCCATTATTACCTAATGAAATCCCTTAGGATTATACAGTGAGAGTGAGAAATAGATTCAGACAACTATTTCTGATACACAGAGTGGCTGATGAACTATGGATGGAAGTTCGTGATAATCTACAGGAGACAGGGAGTAAGATCATCTCAAAGAAAAAGAAATACAAAAAAAAGCAAATTGGCTGTCTGAGGAGACCTTACAAATAGTTCTGAAAAGAAGAGAAGCAAACAGCAAAGGAGAAAAGGAAAGATATACCCCTTTGAATGTAGAGTTCCAAAGAATAGCAAGGAAAGATAAGAAAGCCGTCCTCAGAGATCAATGCAAAGAAATACAGGAAGACAATAGAATGGGAAAGACTAGAGATCTCCTCAAGAAAATTAGAATTGCCTAGGGAATATTTTATGCAAGGATTGGCACAATAACGGACAGAATTCCTATGGACCTAACAGTAGCAGAAGCCATTAAGAAGAGGTGGCATGACTATACAGAAGAATTTCACAAATGATCATCTCAAGCCACATAATCATGATGGTGTGATCACTCACCTAGAGCCAGACATCTTGGAATGTGAAGTCAAGTAGGCTTTAGGAATCATCACTCTGAACAAAGGTAGAGGATGTGTAAGAATTCCAGTGAAGCTATTTCCATCCTAAAAGATGATGCTGTGCAATGCTGCACTCGATAGGTCAGCAAATTTGGAAAACTCAGCAGTGGCCGCAGGCCTGGAAAAGATCAGTGTTCACCCCAATCCCAAAGAAAGGCAATTCCAAAGAATGCTCAAACTACCACAAAGATGCACTCATCTCAAATGCTAGGAAACTAATGCTCAATTTTCTCCAAGACAGGTTTCAAAAGTACATAACCTGTGAACTGCCACATGTTCAAACTAGCTTTAGGAAAGCCAGAGGAAACAAAGGTCAAATTTCCTACATGATAAAATATCAACAAAGCAAGAGGGTTTCAGAAAAACAGCTATTTCTGCTTTATCGACTATGCCAAAGCCTTTCACAGTGTGGATCACATTAAGCCGTGAAGAATTCTGAAGAGAAGAAAACATCAGACCACCTGGCCTGCCTCTTGAGAAACCTGTATGCAGGTCAGGAAGCAACGGTTAGAACTGGGCATGGAACAACAGACTGGTTTCCAAGAGGAAAATGGTTATATCATGACTGAATATCCTCTCCTTGTTATTGTAATTGTAGGAAGAGTATATCTTTAGATATGCGGGCTGGATGGAGGACAATCTGGAATCAAGATTGCCAGGAGAAGTATCAATAACCTCATATATGCAGATTACATCATCCTTAGAGCAGAAATTGAAGAAGAACTAAAGAGCCTCTTGCTTAAAGTGAAAGTGGAGAGTGAAAACAGTGGCTGAGCTAAACATTCAGAAAATGAAGATCACAGCATCTGTTCCCATCAGTTCATGACAAATAGATGGGAAAATTGGAAACACCTGCAGATTTTTTTTTGTTTTAATTTTCTTTTGGTCTGCAAAATCGCAAGAGATGGTGACTGCAGCCATGAAATTATAAGAAGTTTTCTTCTTGGAAGGCAAGCTATGGCCAACATACAGAACATATTAAAAAGCAGAGATATTACTTTGGCAACAAGGTCCATCTATTCAAGACTATGATTATTTCAAGTAGTAATGTACACATGTTATAGTTGAAGTATAAAGAAAGCTGAGCAGTGAAGAACTGATGGTTTTGAACTGTGGTGTTGAAAAAGACTCTGGTGAGTCCCTTAGACTGCAAGGAGATCCAGCCAGTCCATCCTAAAAGAGATCAGTGCTAGGTTTTCATTGAAGGACTGACGTTGAAGCTGAAATTCCAGTATTTTAAACAACAACATGAAGAGCTTACTCATTTGAAAAGTTCCCAATACTGTGGATGATTGAGGGCAGCAGGGGAAGGAGACGACAGAGGATGAGATGGTTGGATGGCATCACCAACTAAATGGAGATGAATTTTGGTAAAATCCAGGAGTTGGTGATGGACACAGATCCTTCCATTTTCCAGGCTCAGCAGGATCCAGGGTATCCTCTGGATGAATGGCATTGGGGAGACAAAGAGAGAGAGAGAGACAGAGAGACAGACAGACAGAGACAGAGAGACCAGGCTGGGTGTGTGTAGCACAGTCTGGCAAATATTTATTTTTTACTGCAGCTTTTATATTCTAAGTTGTACATTTTTAAGGGGAAAATAGTTTAATATTGCATCAGCTTGTCCTTCACAAAACCAGGGTTTTTCTGCATACTTGTTTGATAAAGTCTTTTACATCATCTCTGGCCTTGAGGTCTATTGACATTTTATGAACTAGGTGAATGCAAAGTTGTTTTCTGTAATCTATTCTTTATTGAACACAAACATCAGTCTTTTTGAAGAAATTATCAGTAAAATTTTCTAAAAGTTTTACCACACTAAAACTCTGCAGCTCCAGTGTGGCAGCCCCTCTTTAGCATTCATGGTTAAAATGAACAATTCTAAACCCTTATATTTCTATATCCTTAAATATAACCACATTTAGAATAATATTTCTGTGTTCTCCAATAGAGCTTGCTCACCCCCTGAAGGTCTCTCTGCTTATTAGGGCCTTTTGTGTGATCAGGTTAATAATTCTGTTTGTGATTAAGTTGTGGTGAGCAGTCATGTGCATTAGTACGCATTTGTCAAACAGGCTAGAATGCCAGCAAAGGGGTCTAAATTGAATCACTCCTCTCATCCTGGATAATCTTATAGGATCCCACCATCCGGGGAACATATTGACTAAAGTTCTAAGTTGATTCTGGTTGGAAAGAGATTGGGGAAGGCCTTCAACCCGTGTCACAGAAATTAGGGAGTAGTCCAATATAGCAAGCATCCAAAAGACATATAATCTTTCAGGTTAGCACCGGGACAGCTTTTTGAAATCCCTGAAGTCCTGATGTGCCTTCCTTGTCAGGTCTTCTCCTCCTGACCTTGTTATGGATGGGATCTTGTGTGCTGGCTCCCGGCAGGAGGCGTTGTGTGCTGTGGTTCACGTGGTCGCAAAAACTTTGATACAACTGAGTGACTGACCCGTGATCCTCGATCTGACTGAAATGAAATGAATTGTCATTTTTTTTGAGTGATTTGGGTTGATTATGCTGATTTTTTTTTTTTTTCCGTTGTATTGTTGACTGTATAAGTCGCTTTGACATTTTTTCCTAAAGCTCTCTTTGTGGTACTGAGTTGTCTTATGTTTTTGCTTCTCTGAACAGCTTTTGATTTCTCCATCAATTTTGAATGAGATACCTCTCAGGTCCTGTAATCTTGGTGGTACAGGTTTCCCACTCAGTACTTGAAATATATTCTTCCATTCCCTTCTGGCCTGCAGAATTTCTGCTGAAAGAGCAACTCTCAAGATATGGGGTTTCCTTTGTATGTGGCATGTTGCTTCTCCCTTATTGCTTTTGATATCCTTTCTTGGTGTTTAACTTTTCTTAGTTTGATTAGTATGTGTCTTGAAATATTTCTCCTTGGGTTTGTCCGATATGGGGTTGTTTGTGCCTGTTGAACTCGTTTGACTATTTCCTTTTCCTCATTGGGGAAACTTTCAACTCTAGTCCCTTCAAGAGTTGTTCCCATACTGTTTCTTCCTCTCTTCTTCTTGTAGGACTCCTATAATTGGAATATTGATGCCTTTAATATTGTCCCAGATATCTCTGAGAGTATCCTCTGTTATTTTACTTCTTTTTACTTTATTCCGTTCTGTAGCAGTTATTTCCTCCATTTTACCTTCCAGCTTACTGATTCATTCTTCTGCTTCAGATAGTCTGCTATTGATTTATTTTAGAGTGTTTCTGATTTCAGTAGTTATGTTGTTTGTCTCTGTAAGTTTATTATTCAATTCATCTAGGGATTTCTTCATTGATTCTTGCAGTTTCTCCATTCTGTTTTCAAATTGTTAATCATCTTTACTAGCATTTTTTTCTGAATCCTTCTTCAGAAAAATATATTTCTTCTTCATTTCTTTGGGCTTCTGTGTTTCTAGCTTGTTCCTCATTTGTGTAGTATTTTTCTGACTTTTCATTGTCTTTTTGAATTCCTTTGTTTCAGGTCTCTTTACCCAGGCTTCAAGGTTTAATTCTTTCTTCCTTTCTTTCTAAGGTCCATCCAGTGCTTTGCATATGATGCTTCTGGGTGAGATATGTGGTGAGTTTTTCTTTGTTTGTTTTTCCTCTGATGGGCAAGGCTGAGTAAGTTGGCAGTCGTGTCTGCTGATGATTGGATTTTTACTTTTGTTTGTTTGTTTTTTGGCTTAGGTGTACCTCATGGTGTGCATCTCGTGGTTGGATGATGCTGGATCTTGTTTTCAAGTGGTTTCCTATGTGTGTCTTCACAGTATTTGATATTCTCAAGGTTTAGTTCTCTGGTATTTTGGATAGTGGAGTGAGTGCTCAGGGCTTGATCTCCTGTCCAGAACGAAGATTCCACAAGAGGTTTGCTGTAGCTTTAAGATCCTGAGAAATGTTTAAATACGAAACACCAAAGATAGACTTCATCCAAATGGCAGTTACAAAATCAGGCTAGTAATAATGAAAATAATCCAACATGCATATATGCATATATATATATATATGCATATATATGTTTATATACATTTGTATATATGTATACACACACAGACACACACCCATTCCCAAAGTGAAAGGTGTCCAATAAACATAAAATGAATATATATTCATGTATATTGCATATATATACACATATGTCCATATATATATATATTGTCTATATACAATATGTATATATATATATATATATATATATACACACTCACATACTCACACCCACACAATCATTAGCAAACTGCAAGTAGTTCAGTAAAAATAAAATACAATAATCGAACCAACAAATAAAGCAAATCCATAATATATTTATGTGTTAAGAACAAAATTATAGCCTACACTCCAAAGCAAAACTAAATTACCATGCCAAGGGGGATTAAACTAATGAAAACAAAGCTAACAAATATTTTGATATGAAAGTAAAGAAGAGAAAGAAATTATTGCTATGCAGATTTAAATAGAGGGAATTGAAGATGACTTCTATATGTTAGAGATTAACTGCAGGGTGAACGAAACGTAGGATAGGCCAACAAAGGAATAAATGGGAAAACATAAAGTAGGTTGAAAAATATTTAAAATAAAATTATAAGAAAGAAAAAAAACAGTGGAAGAAAAGAAAACAAACAAACCAACAACAACAACAACAAAAACTCAGCCAAACTGTACAGTGTAGAGCCAGAGGTTTATATTAACAATAAAATGAGTGACTGAAATTACACATATAGATATTCCACCATAAGAAAAATCAAGAGTCCAACAAAAAGGGAAAATAGTTTGACCTGTCCCACAAAGAAATAAAAAATTACATCTATTAGAAAAATAGTAATTAAAGACAAACAGGAAAACAAAACTAGAGGATATGCCAATTGAATAGTAAAGCAATAAAATAAACCTAACAATACGTTGATAGGAAAGGAAATATAGAAGAGAAAGAACAGATATGCAAAGGTAAAAGAAGTAGAGGAATGAGATTTTTATACATTACAGATTAACCAAAAGGGGAAGAGAAGAGGAGGATAGGTAAAGAAAGAAATAAATGTAGAAAACAATAAAAAATATTAAAAATATTAAAGATATTTAAGGTTCAAAGGGGGAACAAATGGAAGAAAACAATAAAAACGAGAAAGCCAAACAAAATTCCAGAGAGCAGCAAAAGAACAACGTAGAGGCAGAGGTGTATAACAAAAATAAAAAGTGTGACCGAATAGACACATACACATATACACCCGTAAGGAACATCAAAACATTCCAAGAAAAAGAAAATGCATTAAACTCATCCAGTGAACAAAGGAAGCCAAAAGTTGATCTACAATAACAAAATGAACTAAAGAACAAGCTGGAAAATGGAACTACAGCAAGGTCCTAGTTGGGGAATAAAGCAATCAAAATAGAACTAACAAATATGTTGAGAGAATGGAAAGAGAGAATAGATATGCCATCTTAAACAGAGATAGGTAAAGACAATTAATATATGAAAAGGCAACTACAAGTGGAAAAGCAGATTAAGAAAAAAACAAATAAAAATGTAGAAACTTGAAGATTAAAATTAGAAGACTGAAGAAACAATAAATGGAAATTCTATAGAATTGCAACAGTCCAACATAGAAGCAGAGGTTTATAACAGGAATAAAAATGTGACAGAGGAAATTTTTTTAAAAAATGCTCAAAAGCTTCATATTATTTCATAGTGCCTATAAAATTGACAACTACAACATTGGGGGTGAGGGTGGGAAGAAAGAGAGAAAAAATCCAAATCAATGTACAGAGCAAGTCAAAAGAGAAGAACAATACATGTTTATCTTGAGCCATTGCTGCCAGAGTCCATTCCCTCACTTGGATTCACAGTCCACCTCACCTCCCTATGATACCCTTCATCTTTGTGCTGATCTCTGGACCTACTGTGCAGTCAGCTCATAATCTAATCTGGTTCCACTCCTGTGTGCTCTTGCCTCCAATATCCACAGGTATCAGAACTAGTGCCTTTTCCTTGGTTGTTGTTGTTCATTTGTTTGTTTGTAGGAACTGTCAATGACCTTTTTATGTATTCCATAGACACAGTCTTCCTAGTTGAGACTGTGGGTTTAATCTGCAGTTTGGACACTTAGTTGGAAGGTTCTGAGTCTTCTCCCTTAGCTACACTGCCACTGGGCTTCAATTGTGGTTTTATTTCCATCTCTGCATGTGGTTTGTCCACTGGGATTTGCTCCTGAGGTGGCCCGGGAGGCCTTGGGTTTGCCCCTGTGAGGGCCAGGTGTGGAAGTGGTGCAGCTGCTTGGGTCACAGGGGTTCTGGCAGCGCCAGCCACTCAGGGGTTTGACGATTAGGACAGCAGGTAATACAGTGCTCTAGAAGGCTATGGCAATCAGTATTGGCCAACATGCCCCAGTATTCTCACATGGAGAACCCCCTCCCAGATAGAGAGTCCTGCCACAGTCTACAGGGTAGAAAAGAGTTTGACACTACCGAAGAGACCCTGGGAGCAAAGATGCAAGAGTCTTTACCTGTGGCAGCTCTGCCCAAGTGACAGTTGAGCGTGAAGGTGCTTGGCTTGCGGGGACCCTGGCAGTGCCAAGTGTCCAGGGACATGGACTGCCTCCACTGTAGGAATTATGGCCCTGTCAGAATCTTTCGTTGAGCCTATCATAGCTGGCAATCAGAAGGCCTCTTTGGCTAGTATTTCTCCATAGTTCCATGCATTCAGGAACTTCGAGAGTTCTCTTGTCTGGGGTCTTTCTCTGTCATTGAGTGTGCCAGGCAAATAGAGGGCAGAGCCCCAGGCTGGGGCCCTATTCTGTAGTTTGGATCATCAGTCACTTAAAGGAGCACCCTGGGTGGAGTCTTACTCACTATTTCACTGATTCAAGTCCTTGATGAGCCAGCCTCTCTATTTTTCAGTTGTGATGAAGGCATGTGGGGAGCGAGAGGCTAGGGTCATGGCTCCACCCCCTATACATGACTCAGTGGTGTCACCTTCCTTGCATGGCTGCCTGGCTTACCTCCACAAGCTTTTCCCACACAATCTCCTCATTTGAACACTCCCTCAATTTCTCTAACCAGTAGACAGCAGACCATGGCCAGGGATTTCTCCACAATCTCTATGAACCATCTGCTACCTGCTGTACAATCTACAGGACCTGTGTCCCTCTCTGGGGTGTGAGTGGCTGTGCAAAGGACTGTCTCATTCTCATTCCATTTAGGCTGCTACAGATCAGCTGTTTGACTCAGCCTGAAGTGTTTCTCCTCTGATCAAGACAGTTGTTCCCATGTGGAGATCGGACACCTACTTCAGGTCTCCCACCCCCTGAGGGCAGGTCCAGTCCTACTAACACTCATGTTTCCCCCCTAGTTCCTTCATCATACTGATTTTTTGTGGTTCCATATATTATTTGCTCTGTTCAGGCAGTCCTGTCTGCTCTCAGCTGAGGTTCTTCAAAGACTTGTGTCTGTAGCTGTATTCCTGATGGACTCTTGCACAGAGATGTGCTCCCTGTACACCTCCACCTCCAATATCTCCGACTCTGAAATTTTGACTATTAGAAATAAGACACTCACATTAGAAATAAGAACTCCACCATGTCCGTCTCTCCAATTTTGAAGATTAGAAATAAGATTCACAGGGGCCAGAAGACACAGCGGCCACGGAGGCTGTGGCGGAGAAGACAGATAGGGGCCCTTCTGGGTCCAGTGGTTGTGCGGGCATGGATGGGGAGCTGATGCAGCAGGTGTTGGCCCACTATTGTGGCCATGACGACGGGGCTGGCCATGAGCGGGAAAGGCACCTCCAAATTCATGGACACCCTGATGGCTATGGGATGACCTCCCTGCAAACGTCTGTTATGGGTGTGATGGCCAGGAAGAGGAAGTTCATCAAGGACAGGCAAGACCAGCCTTCTGACAAGCTGCTGTGCTTGCACGTGCGGCAGATGGAGAGCGCCACCAGGTACCGGGACATCATGGTTCAGAAGCAGGACGGCTTCACCCACATCCTGCTGTCCACCAAGTCGTCCAAGAACAACTCGCTGAACCCGGAGGTCATGAAGGAGCTGCAGAGCGCACTGAGCATGACGGGGCCAAAGGCAGCAAGTTGGTGCTTCTCAGTGCTGTGGGCAGCGTCTTCTGCTGTGGCCTGGACTTCCTTCACTTCATCCGGTGCCTGACAGACAACCGCAAGAGGGAGAGTGCCAGGATGGCAGAGGCCATCAGAAGCTTCGTGAACACCTTCATCCACTTCACGAAGCCTATTATCGTAGCCGTGAATGGCCCGGCCATTGGGCTAGGAGGATCCATCCTGCCACTTTGTGACATGGTCTGGGCCAATGAAAAGGCGTGGTTCCAGAAGCCCTATACCACTTTCGGACAGAGTCCAGACGGCTGTTCCACGATCATGTTCCCCAAGTTTATGGGAGGAGCATCTGCCAACGAAATGCTGCTCTGTGGGTGCAAGCTAATGGCACAGGAGGCATACATCAAAGGGCTGGTCTCCAGGGTGTTCTGGACTGGGACTTTCACCCAAGATGTCATGGACCACATAAAGGAGCTCGCCTCTTGCAACCCCGTCGTGCTGGAGAAAACCAAGTCCCTTGTGCGCTGCAACATGAGGTTGGAGCTGGAGCAGGCCAACGAGTGGGAGTGCGAGATGCTGAAGAAGACCTGGGGCTCGGCACAGGGCATGGACACCATGCTCAAGTACCTGCAGATTAAGATTGAGGAGTTCTGATGGCCAGGCCGCCCTACCTCACAGGGCTGCACCGTGCCGGACCTCACAGCCCAGGCCAGGCTTGCCTGGAGCTCCCGCTGGGAAGCAGGACTTTAGACAGGCAAGCTATTTATTGCCAAGGAGTTTTGAAGTCCTGTAACTTCAAAGTAAATAACTGCATAACTCCTTTGTCCAAATGTCATTATTGTATTATTAATGCACACACAAGTGTAAAAGTATAATGATGAGCTCTGGGCTGCTCTTTGAGGCTCTAATTTTTGTTTTGTTTTTTTTTTTTTTTAAGTATATTCTGATTTAATTTCATTGACAGAACTTCTCATTAAAAAAAAAATGGGGGAAAATGAGCTACACTGGAGTATAAAAAGGGAAGGAATTTGTGGACCACCGGCTCTCCCACATTAGAATATGTAGAAAACTAATAGAGTGTTTTTAATTTAAATGATTTTCTATTTTATTTTTCTTTTTTTCTTTTCTTTTTCTTTATTAGTTGGAGGCTAGTTACTTCACAACATTTCAGTGGGTCTTGTCATACATTGATATGAATCAGCCATAGATTTACATGTATTGCCCATCCTGAACCCCCCCTCCCACCTCCCTCTCCACCCAATTCCTCTGGGTCTTCCCAGTGCACCAGGCACGAGCACTTGTCTCATGCATCCCACCTGGGCTGGTGATCTGTTTCACCACAGATAGTATACATGATGTTCTTTTGAAATATCCCAGCCTCACCTTCTCCCACAGAGTCCAAAAGTCTGTTCTGTATTTCTGTGTCTTTTTTCTGTTTTGCATATAGGGTTATTGTTACCATCTTTCTAAATTCCATATATATGTGTTAGTATGCTGTAATGTTCTTTATCTTTCTGGCTTACTTCACTCTGTATAAAGGGCTCCAGTTTCATCCATCTCATTAGGACTGGTTCAAATGAATTCTTTTTAATGGCTGAGTAATATTCCATGGTGTATATGTACCACAGCTTCCTTATCCATTCATCTGCTGATGGGCATCTAGGTTCCTT